>NC_059418.1:8792190-9098940 GCF_905220565.1 Melitaea cinxia | reverse complement strand
ATTTCATAAAAAAACACATTTTTTTTCATTTTACTTCCTGATAGGTTTATTTTTAATGATTAAAGACCCGTTTTGATTTTTTATTTTATTTCAGACCCACAGAAGAGCTAAATCATCGCGCGCCGCTCAGGTTCTTTTTTTAATGAGACTAACTTCAATGCCATCTTTAAAATCATTAAATTATTTTTTTCTTTGTAACTAAATAGTCCTTTAAAACTTTCAAAGTTGTAGTGGTTATATAGATTTAAAAAAAAAAAAAACTTTTAAAAACTTATGTAATTCTGACCTTCTAGTCCACCGGGTCACCTTAATAGCTATATATCAATTAAAGTTTGTGAGAGTTACTAATCCCATGACTCAAAATTACTTAGCTATACTTACAGTTATTATAGTTTAAGAACTTAGTTATTAAGGTTAATTAAAAACTCAGCTATTGACAAAAATACATACTTAGCTATAGTTTCATTACCTTAAGAAGTTAGTTATTAAGGTTAAATAACAAAGGTTTATTATTTTTTGCTTTTCAGTTTTTTCGGCGGTAAATTTTTTTGTTAAAAAGTTTTTATTTCATATTTTTTGTGGCTGTAATCCAAAAATTACTACATGCTTAATTTTTCATTACATTTAAAATATCTACCTTACTTAAGGTATTAACTTTCATATAATAAATACTTCTTTAAACATTATGTGTTGTATAATATAAATACATATAAAAACAGGCTTTATATACAAACATAGGTAGGCCTACAAAAAATCCTCCTCGAATGAGAAAAAGATATTTAGAAGAATCTAATAACGAGAAAAAAAAGGTTGGAGGCAAAAAAAGAATTATCATGTAAAAAGTTATGCGTGGTCATATCTTACAATCAGCAAGTGATCAATTTAATTTCAAAATTAATATGGGTCCAACTTCGGGGTACATTCTTTCCAATAAAAAAAGAATTATCAAAACCGGACTACTCTATAAAAAGTGATGCGTAAAACATAAAAGCATTTTTTTCGTCGGTTAAAAAACTTACCAAATACAACTACTACTCTCTCAACACTACTCTTTGTTATAAGAAACTAAATATTGCATAACCACAACATTGCATAGTAACTAATTTTAAATAATTTCAAACTGTAACTCGGCCGTCATTATATTGACACATGGTTTGTAAATTCCCAAACAGATACTACACAGACAATTATTAGAAGTCAATAATTGTGTTTGTTCGCAAACGAAAAAAAAACCGACTTCAATTACATCAACGAGTAATACAACGTAGATCGACGAAAAAATAGTCAAGTAACTACGCGTTATCAAAGATTACTCAAAAAGTAATGATCAGATCTCAATATATTTTATATGTGTCCACATGACAAATATCAGCTTTCGATTAAATTAAAAATTATCAAAATCGGTACACCCAGTAAAAAGTTATTGCGGATTTTCAAGAGTTTCCATCGATTTCTCTAGGATTCTATCATCAGATCCTGGTTTCCTTATCATGGTACTAAACTAGGGATATCTTCTTTCCAACGAAAAAAGAATTATCAAAATCGGTACATCCAGTAAAAAGTTATTGCAGATTTTCAAGAGTTTCCCTCGATTTCTCTGGGATCCCATCATCAGATCCTGGTTTTCTTATCATGGTACTAAACTAGGGATATCTCCTTTCCAACAAAAAAAGAATTATCAAAATCGGTATATCCAGTAGAAAGTTGTGTGGTATAAATACAACGTAGGTCGACGAAAAAAGCGTCAAGTAAAAACGCATTATTAGATATCTCGAAAAGTAGTTGTTAGATCTCAAATAAATTTAAATAGGACCAATTGGCACACACCACCTTTCGATTAAAAAAACATTTGTCGAAATCGGTCCACACGGTCAAAAGTTCTGATGTAACATACATAAAAAAAAGAAAAAAATAATTGTGTTTGCTCGCAAACGAAAAAAAAACCGACTTCAATTACATCGACGAGTAGTACAACGTAGATCGACGAGAAAATAGTCAAGTAACTGCGCGTTATCATAGATTACTCAAAAAGTAGTTATCAGATCTCGATAAAATTTATATGTGACCACATGACAAACATCAGCTTTCGATTAAATAAAAAAATATTAAAATCGGTACACCCAGTAAAAAGTTATTGCGGATTTTCAAGAAGTTCCCTCGATTTCTCTGGGATCCCATCATCAGATCCTAGTTTCCTTATCATGGTACTAAACTAGGGATATCCCCTTTCCAACAAAAAAAGAATTATCAAAATTGGTACATCCAATAGAAAGTTATGTGGTATAATACAACGTAAGTCGACGAAAAAAGCGTCAAGTAGAAACGCATTATTAGATATAGCTCGAAAAGTAGTTGTTAGATCTCAAATAAATTTAAATGGGACCAATTGGCACACACCACCTTTCGATTAAAAGAAAATTTGTCGAAATCGCTCCACCCAGTCAAAAGTTCTGATGTAACATACATAAAAAAAAAAAAAAAATACAGTCGAATTGAGAACCTCCTCCTTTTTTGGAAGTCGGTTAAAAATACAGTCGAATTGAGAACCTCCTCCTTTTTTGGAAGTCGGTTAAAAAAGTAGTTTTGATGGATCGTAGCTTTACTTACTGTCACAGAAATCAGCAGAAATAAAATGTCGTAGCTGTATTTACGCTAAGGAATAGACCTCGTATTCAGAGTATCAATCTATCAATTGTCCAAGATCCCAAGCCCCAGACCTTGTCTTGTTTTCTAATGGACAAAATATATACATTAGAGTAGTGTTAGTGAGTGCAGTGAACGTGTACACACCCGCTAGCTGAGGCCTACAGGCAAGTGTCAGATGTCACGTGCGTTGTAAACTTTAAAAACTTTAACAATGAATTGGGGTGCTGAGATTTTTATATTTCTACTAGCTGTGCCCGCGACTTCGTCCGCGTGGAATTTGACAAAAAAGTTATTCTTTAGTTCGCAGTTGTAAAATAAATAAATTTCTAAAATAAAAGTAGCCTCAGTTACTCCTTATTACATCAGCTATCGGCCAGTGAAAGACCCGTCAAAATCGGTCCAGCCGTTTCAGAGATTAGCCGGAGCAAAGACAGCCAGACATACATACAGACAGACAAAAATTGTAAAAAGTGTTATTTTGGTATAATATGTACCGTGTATACATCCATATTATGTATTTATCAAAAATTGGTTACTTTAATATTACAAACAGATAGTCCATATTTATATTTTTGTATAGATATAGGAAAAATTGCAAACAAGATTTTTTTTTATCATATAATAAAAACATTTTTAATAATTTTGTTTGTACGGAACCCTCGGTGCGCGAGTCCGACTCGCACTTGGCCAGTTATTTCTTTAACTGCAGTGAAACAGATCTATTCACTTTACTGCAGTAATCAATTACAACAAAATAGAATACGATTGGCTTAGGTTAGGTTAGGTTAGCTAACTTTGACGAAAGTTACAACAAATAATTGTGTTTGCTCGCAAACGAAAAAAAAACCGACTTCAATTACATCGTATATATATATATATATATCATCGTATAATACAACGTAGATCGACGAAAAAATAGTCAAGTAACAACGCATTATCAAAGATTACTCAAAAAGTAGTTATCAGATCTCGATGAAATTTAAATGTGACCACATCATCGGCTTTCGATTAAATTAAAAATCATTAAAATCGGCACACCTAATAAAAAGTTATTGCGGATTTTCAAGAAGTTCCCTCGATTTCTCTGGGATCCCATCATCAGATCCTGGTTTCCTTATCATGGTACTAAACTAGGGATATCTTCTTTCCAACAAAAAAAGAATTATCAAAATCGGTACACCCAGTAAAAAGTCATTGTGGATTTTCAAGAGTTTCCCTCGATTTCTCTGGGAACCTATCATCAGATCCTGGTTTCCTTATCTTGGTACCAAACAAAGGATATCCCCTTTCCAACAAAAAAAGAATTATTAAAATCAGTACATCCAGTAGAAAGTTATGCGGTATAATACAAAGTAGGTCGACGAAAAAAGCGTCAAGTAAAAACGCATTATTAGATATAGCTCGAAAAGTAGCTGTTAGATCTCAAATAAATTTAAATAGGACCAATTGGCACACACCACCTTTCGATTAAAAGAAAATTTGTCGAAATCCCTCCACCCAGTCAAAAGTTCTGATGTAACATACATAAAAAAAATACAGTCGAATTGAGAACCTCCTCCTTTTTTGGAAGTCGGTTAAAAACGTATGCTTTGTATGTTTTGTACGTGTTTAATGTTTTGGTTATAAATTTCCGTTGAAACTCTGCGCGAATAAAAATCTATAACTCGTTGGAAATTTGTTAAGAGTGGTAAAAACGAGAGATGAAAAGATTTGATGGCAGAGATGATCAAAATGTATGAGATGTCTCTGACACGCGACTGGAATTCACTCCTTAAGAATTATAATGTTATACTAAATGAAATTAGGTGTTAGGTACAACAAGTGAATAAAATATAATTACAAAATTGTAAATTAAACCATAAATTGTTCCTTGCTACTCGTATATACCGATACATATATTCCTGTATCTTACAATAAGCTTAAAGCACTATTAAAACGTCACTCTCAGCGTCACTAGAAGTCAGCGTCAGTTGTTTCACACAAATTCACTAGCGATATTATTGTCATAAACTCAAATGTATATATTTCTATAAAATTGATTGATTACAAATCTGTACTTCATTTCAAATTTTGCAGGAAATTATCACAAATGAGAGATCGGTATCATCGTGCAAGCGGTACACGAACGAGACCGTTCTCCCGCTGTCAAAAGTGTTGTAACTGACTTTATATAGAAAGAATAAAATCTTAACATAGCGATTAATTACTCGTAACAGACCATACATACAGACGTACATGTGCGCTGTATGTTGCAACTTGTTGATAGATGGCGCTCATGGTTCGAGCAAAGCTAGGCCGATCAAAAAAAGCGAATGTACCGTGTATGTTTCTACTTGGTAACAGATGGCACTTATCAAGTTACAAATCGCGTTGGCAAGGTTTTTATTATTTGGTTTATAGTCGATTATGAGAATGTCTTGCTTTGCTAGCGTTAGCACAGTTAACGTTGTAGTTAGCTCTGTAGCTAGCGCTAATAGTTAACAACAATAATAGATACCAATTTTTCTAATTCCGTCCCCTATCACCATGCAGGAGAAACGGAACACTAATAAATTCAAAAATAAGATGTTCTAACAAACGAATCAAATTATAGTAAAAAATTACTGAATTGTAAAATTAAACTATAAATTGTTAACATTTAGAATTCCTAATGTGGGTAACACAAAAATAAAATCTTAGATACTATAAATTGTTCCTTGCTACTCGTATATACCGAATTACCGATACATTTATTCCTGGATCTCACAATAAGCTTAAAGCACTATTAAAACGACACTCTCAGCATCACCGAGGTCAGCGTCAGTTGTTTCACACGAATTCACTAACTATATTTTTGTCGTAAACTTAAAGATATATATTTGAAAAAATTGATTGATCAAAGTACAAGTATGACTCCTGCACGAAAGACAAATCGGTACAACCGGCAGGACGACGTGAGTTAATTAATAAAACAAATAAATAAACAAATTTCTTGTATGGAAAAACGCGATTACTTAACTTTATTACATTATTTGTTTATTTATTAGAAATCTGTAATTATTTTTAACTTTTGCAGGAAATTATCAAAAATAAGAGAACGGTATCATCGTGCAAGCACCGTTCTCCCGCTTTTAAAACTATAATAACAGACGATTTTATTTTTGTGTTACCCCCACATTAGGAATTCTAAACATTTTTGATATGATATTCAAAAATGTTTATAATAACAGAGTTTATATGTATATAAGGAATAAAATCTTAACAACACGATTCATTACTCGTAACAGACCAATCAACGACTGAACATTCCTAGACATGTTCGCTGTATGTTGCAACTTGTTGATAGATGGCGCTCATGGTTCGAGCAAAACTACGCCGATCAAAGAAAAGCAAATGTATCGTGTATGTTTCTACTTGGTAACAGGTGGCACTCATCAAGTTACAAATCGCGGTGGCTAGGTTTTTATTATTGTGTTTATAGTCGATTATGAGAATGTCTTGCTTTGCTAGCGTTAGCACAGTTAACGTTTTAGTTAGCTCTGTCATCATCACTTCAGCCTATCGCAGTCCACTGCTGGACATAGGCCTCCCCAAGTTCGCGCCACACATCATGCTGTAGCTAGCACTAATATAAGGTAATCCGAAAACATCCCAATTTTTCTAGTTCCGTCCCCTATCACCATGTAGGAGAAACGGAGCCCTAATACATTTACTTACATACCATAATTAATACTTAAAAATTAACATGAGTCGCTACTCGTGACGATTCACCTGTTCACATAATTTACCTGATATAACTCGACTTATATAGCTTATCGCAGGAGGCGCAGACAATTTTCGATGTGTTTTTACTCGATAATAGATAAATGTCATCATCATTATCATCAGACCATCACTTCAGCCTATCGCAGTCCATTGCCGGACATAGGCCTCCTTAAATTCACGCCATAAATGGCGTAAACTCACGTGTGTTGCCCATATTCACTACGCTGGAGAATTCACGCAATTTTTGGCGCGAACTTATAGAGGCAAGTGTGTGTATGTGTTTATCTTGCGAATTTTCGCAGTTCCTTACCACGCCACTGTGTGTAACGGAACTTCTAACTAAGGCTCCTGCTCGTTCTGCTGTCTGTTCGTGTCACAGGGCTATCTCAAGATTTATAATAGGTAAACACTTGGTATTTCACAGTATGTTTTTTTTGTCTTATAATATACACACACGGTCGTTTGTTCCTATGGTAAGCAACTTAATGCTCGTGGTGCATGTAACAGCAGACTGTTGAATATTTATTTGATAAATATAGATCGAGATAACGCATATATATAAATAAATAAATACAAATATTACTAACAGACTCAGGCGGGAATCGAACCCACAAACCGCGGAGCAGTAAAAACACAAACACTACAAACTGCGCCAACGGGCTAGTCTATACACAATGTGCGTTATAATAGTAGATATAAAAACAAGTAAAAACAAAACAAAGTGAATGATAGTAGTTTGTTATCTTAAGGCATTTTTTAGGTAAGTAGGAGTTTATCAATTCCACCGTATTTTAAGTGTCTTACCCGAGAACGTTTTACTGCATGGGACCTAGTTTGATGATTTTTTTTAATACATAAAAAAATACCTTTCAATCTTACCAATCTTTTCCTGTTTTGGGAGTCGGATAAAAATAAAGAAATACACACACGTGTTACAAGGAAAACCAATTTTAATTATTATTTATGTCAGTCTTGTTACAGACGGGCGACGATGTTTAGTAACAAAAATCCTTTACGGTTAGGAGCTCACGGAAATCTGAAACGTTGTGATTTTTTTTAAAATGGATTACTACTTTTTGAGTAATCTTTGATAGCGTGTACTTACTTGACTATTTTTCCGTCTACCCACGTTGTATTACTGGGTTACATTACTAGTCGACGTAATTGAAGTCGCTTTATTTCTCGTTAGCGAGCAAACACAATTATTGAACTGAACTTTAAGATGCTTAAATATCAATTGTTTTGACAAGGTTACGATGTTTTTACATATAGACTAACTATCGACTTTTCAAATGTATACCTACTGTGAATAATGTAAATAATGGATACCGACATACGTAAATAACTGCTAAAATTTAAAACACTATTTTTGCAGTTTCGTTTCCCAAAGGTTTTAAAGGAACGACACTAATAAAACTCCGCTGTCTGTTCGTCTTAATTATTACCCTTGTCACAGCGATTCAGTATTGGTAACCGTCTGTAAGTATCGTCTGTGACGACGTTGAATATTTATTTTGAAATTTATAATTTAAATATTTGCGAAAATTTGGAGTGCAGAATAACGATGCGTTATGCGGCTCTCCAAGATTTTCAACTTTCGAAGTGATCGTAATTAACTTTACATATAAAAATAAAAATCTCGTTACCGCGATTCACAATAAGCAATCGACGATGAGTACCATCTAGTAACAAGTAGAAACACACGAGTACATCCAATATTGATTGTGTTTGATCTGCGTAACTTTCATTTTTAGTTATAAACTCTGGATCGTCACACGATTTGTATTGTTTAATATAGAGGAATGTTTTCGTATGTACATTCAATTACTTTTTGTTTTATTCGCTTCCAAGCACATGTAGCCAGCTAGAAAGTAAGTAACACAAACTGGAACATACAGACAGACAGAGCGACTTTTGTCTCTGATGGTGTTGCGTGACGACGGTACTGATTATTTTAAAAAGGAGCATCATTGTACTGGTCGATAGATGGCGCACATCATCGCTAACAAAACCGGAATCGCGATGTAAAGATTTTCATATTTCTACATAAATATAATTTTGATAATTAAAGAAAATTAGATTTCATCCATAAGATTATTGTAAAGGTTACTTTTTCAAGAGGAATTTGATCAATTTTTAGATTTGCTTTACTTAAAGCATAAACGAACTTTGTGACTAACGCATCGTTGTTATTGATAAATTAAAGTTGCAATTCAAACGGTTTCTCATGCAAGACAAATAATGTTTATTTATTTATAGTAACTAGTGATCACCCAGTGGTCGAAAGTGTATGGAAAGTGTATGGAAAACCGCGATAAGTTAACTTTGTTACATTATTTATTTATTAGAAATCTGTAATTAATTTCAACTTTTGCGGGATTTTATCGAAAATAAGAGTACGTTATCATCGTGCAAACGGCACACGAACGAGACCGTTCTCCCGCTTTTAAAAGTATGATAAATGACTTTATATAGAAGGAATTAAATCTTAATAACACGATTCAATACCCGTAACAGACCGATCTACGACTGAACCTCATAGACATGTTCGGTGTATGTTGCAACTTGTTGATAGATGGCGCTCATGGTTCGAGCAAAACTAAACCGATCAAACAAAAGCGAATGCACCGTGTATGTTTCTACTTGGTAACAGATGGCACTCATCAAGTTACAAATCGCGGTGGCAAGGTTTTCATTATTGTGTTTATAATCAATTATGAGAATATCTTGCTTTGCTAGTGTTAGCACAGTAGTTAATGTGTAGTTAGCACTGTAGCTAGCGCTAATAGTTCATAAGATACTGTGTATTCACTACAATTTTTCTAATTCCGTCCCCTAACACCATGTAGGAGAAACGGAACCCTAATACATTTACTTACATACCATAATTAATACATAAAAATTAGCATAAGTAGCTACTCGTGACGATTCAGATGTTTCCAGGTGAACTTTAAAATAAATTATCATAAGAAAAAAATTCATCACAGCGGCGATATAATGCTACGTTATAAAATATTATATGTAAATTAGTTTATTAATGTAAAGTAGTTGGGAGGAAAATAAAATAAATTACTGTGACCCGCGGTTTCACCTGCAGCTCACAGTCTAATCCCAAAAGTATGTTGAAACGCACTAAATATAATTGTGTTTGCTAGCAAACGAAAAAAAAACCGACTTCAATTACATTGACGAGTAATACAACGTAAATCGAAGAAAAAATAGTCAAGTAACTACGCGTTATCAAAGATTACTCAAAAAGTAGTTATCAGATCTCGATAAAATTTATATGTGCCCACATGATAAACATCAGCTTTCGATTAAACTAAAAATTATCAAAATCGGTACAACCAGTAAAAAGTTATTGTGGATTTTCGAGAGTTTCCCTCGATTTCTTTGGGTCCCCATGGGAAAGTTATGCGGTATAATACAACGTCGGTCGACGAAAAAAGCGTGAAGTAAAAACGCATTATTAGATATAACTCGAAAAGTAGTTGTTAGGTCTCAAATAAATTTAAATGGAACCAAATGACACACACCAACTTTCGATTAAAAGAAAATTCGTCGAAATCGCTCCATCCAGTCAAAAGTTCTGAAGTAACATACATTAAAAAAATACAGTCGAATTGAGAACCTCCTCCTTTTTTGGAAGTCTGTTAAAAACTGACTAAACCAATTCTAAAAGCACTCATTATGTTAAAAAAGTCTGCGCAATAAGGATATGTTCAAAACATTGCGAAACAAGTCACAGTAACGGTACAACAACTAAACATCTAAGTACAACCGCACTGCGCGAATCTAGTTTCAAACAAAAAAAAAAAAAAATACAGAACCAAAAGAAAATATTTTACTCTCACCGATCTAATCAATTAGAAACGTAACAAGTGATCCGTGTGAAGGAGACGCAATGTTTCCTCAAACAAAGACGATGTTTTATTTAAAGTACTAATTTACATCGAACACGGCGCGTCCGTCTCCACTCGAAGCGTTCTTTTATCGAGATTATTATTTCTTTACGATTCGTCGAGACTTGTGCGGACGAGACGTTTGTTGTTGAGCACGGAGAGGCGTCCGTTGTGTCAGTTTGATTAGTTCTTGTGGTTACTTCTATGAGCTGCTTAGTGGGCAGTGTTGAAGTAGTGCGCGGGGTCGATAGCTCGTAACTCTTAAACTAATGTCACAATTGTTATTATAAGTACATGTAGATATAATATAATTATGTTTGTATGTATTCTCAGATCTCCAGCTTATAAAGTATAGATCTAAAATGTACACAGTCTTATCCATAATAAACCATCGCCTGACGTCACTTGAATCGTGAAATTGAATCCAACTTCTCGTGAAATACAAATATCTCTTAGTTACCGAAAAGTCGTATAAAAATTTAAACGTTATCCGAGATTCAGTTTCTACCGCGATCCAGTCCAGCAATATTTTTTCCATATTTTGAACGATTCAAAATTATTCATTGTCTACTACGCCTTAATACCATTTTTTTATGAGTATTATATATTAATATAAATACGAAAAGTAGGGAAAAATGTTATTACGTCGATGTCACACACGTGTTCTGATGTGATATTCATATGTGAATTATTGGTCTCGGAGAAACTGTCACGCACGAAAATAAGAAAAATATGAAAATGTCTCTTCTATTATTAAATATGGTCGAATTTGCGCAACCCGAATATGAAGCGAATACACATGTTTTGTAATCGTTCCAATTTGTTTAACAGTTGTTGAGTTAAATCGATATAAGCAATGTCAGCATATATATTGTGATATTAAATAAAACAACCAACACACACACACACACACAATAGACAGAGGGTCAAAGTTCTTGTTACGTAAATACTGTTTCAGTTAAAGTCAACGACACAAAGCTCACTAGTAATGTCACTAAAGCGTAATATATTTAGTTGCGTTTAATCACAACTATTACACGCGTTCTGAGTGTTTTTAATGCCAAAAATATCGAAGTTTTATTATAAAATATGTATTTAAAAATTAATTTATGCCACAGGTTTTTAAGATTAAGAATTTTATAACAATTACGCATGTTCTGCATATCCGACTAAGTGAATGTTCGCCATGTTTTGGTTATATATTTTTATTAATGCTGAGTGTGCGCGGAAATACAAAGCGTGTTGAAAGTTTTCTAAAAGTTGTTACTGTTTTACATTAATGGCCAAAGATTCTTTCTAGTAATTATTTAACGTTACTAGAATGAATCTCAAGCCAAACACTCGAAGTTATCACAGTTGACTTTACATACAAAAACAATAATCTTTCCACCGCGATTCAGTATTTACAGGTCGACGATCAGCGCCATCTATCAAAAAGAAGAAACCTATAGCGAACATTTATTTGTACGAACCTTCATTAGAGATCATTCGACTATGGTTCATTTCATTCTAAATCTCCAAAACGTGTATTGTAAGGGAATGATAATTCACTGCAGAATTCGTTCTTAGAACTAGAGAGAAGTAAAAAAAAAAACAATTAACAATAATTATAATTTCATCGAAGTCATTACTGTAAGTGGTTATATTATAAGTTTATGTTCGACTCTTCAGCAAGTTTCGATTAAATATTAACATTGACACTACGAGCCGCGATCAGCGCGCCCCCTCGCGGATGTAGCTCAGACCTAACGTCGTGATGTTTTACACTTTCTATACTGAATTATAAAATTATACGAAGGAAAACGATACTTTGACTTGATTTCTTTATATTTAAATTTATAAATTTAACATCGCGTTCAGCCTGTAATTTTCTACTGCTAAGCATAGGCTCTAAGCTCTTTCTCCGTGTAGGAGAACGATTGAAGCTTAATCCACCACGCTGGTCCACTGCAGGTTGGCGGATTTGCTCCCTACTATGAGGAACGATCGCTATAAGGTTTTTATGATAACCGGGACCGACAGCGTAACATCCTCTCCGAGGTACAGCGGGGAGAGGTTGTCTACCCACAAGGGTAGACATCCGAACCGGTAAGAAATATTTGTACAAATACAAATGTAACCAGAAAACCGTCGGTGTTTGAAGTTAACACTCACACCAGCCCCCACTCACACACCAGGGCGGTTGTTTTAGATCCAACATATACCCGAGTAATTTCAAAGGAAAACTAATAACTTTTCCTTCTCTTCAGCTCAGACTACAACTTGTGTACATCTCAACTTGGATAGAACAAATCATATTAAAGGTTTGCGTTGTGTTACAGACGAATGACGTTGATTTAGTAAAATAGTTACGTTAAGGCTATGAGTGCATTGAAATCTAAAACTTCTTTGAAATGTTAAAAACTGGGAACTGAAGACCCAGCTGTAAGCGATACACGAGAGGGTATTTTGTTCCCCAATATTCAAAATGATCATAATTGACTTTATGTACAACAATAAAAACCTTGTCATCGTGATTCGTCATTTGTAACTGACGAGAAGTGGCATCAACGACAAGCGAAACTGAATCGATTGTTAATAGATGGCACTTATCGTCGTTTATAAATCCTGAACCGCGATGACAAGATTTTTGTTAGTATACATAAAGTTATTGACTGCATTATTACCATTATATCTGTGTCTGTGACCAGATTCTTTGTGCGGTTTTTACGTTTGTGCAATTTTTGGAGTTCCTAACCCCGTAACAGGGCGTGACGGAACTATATGTGTGTAGCTCTAAGTCTCCGTTGTGCTTCCGTGTCACAGAGATACAGTTGGAGCCGTGACAGGCTAATACTTTTTTACTCTGAATTGAATTATTCTCTTAATAACTTATATTTTATTATAACTTTATTTTGAAGTTAATAATTATGATTGATTGTTCGATCTTCTACTAATGTAATATAAACTCTTTGTAATTAAAAATTATTTTCTACTTTTTAGTTCGATTAGCTATAAAGGCATTTTTTTTTGTTTTTTTAAACTATAATTTATTAAGTTCCAAGGTAGTAGTGGAACTGTGCTATTGTTCTATATACTAACTGTGCTATATTATTCCTTAGTGGCCTTTTACGACACCCACGGGAAAAGAGCGGGTGGCTATATTCTTTACTGGCGTAACCACACAGCACACGCTATATTTATATGCAAGTTAATATAATTACTTATAACTTCTATTATTACTACTGGATGAAGTCGGATAAGCAAAGGTAGACTAATACAATAATCGAATACGATGAAATTTAAACAAATGTAATATAATTTCTTGCCTGTTTCAAACTTCAATTACTTAATAAGTTTCGTAATATCTATCTAAAGTGCAAGTAATAGGAAATACTCCCGCAGAGAGGAAGAAGTCCTGCAGTAACATAGGCTGTAATTGTGCAACTGTGTCTCGGTCCGCCTTATTAGTATCGACTTATTGAGGCCGTCATAATTGAAAATTAGTGTTTCGTGTATCAAAACTTAACTACTTGATCATTTTGTGTCTACTTACGTTTTATTTATTACTTGTCGAAGTAATTGAAGTCGGTTTTTTTTCATTTGTGAGCAGAGACAATTATTGTTTAGTGATAAATATCTGTTAAAGCTGCGAGTGAACGGAAGTCTAAAATGTGTTGAAAGTTTGTTAAAAGTTGTTACTGTTTTAGAATGAAGAGCTTATGTTCAAACTTGTAATATTTCAGCATTACTAGTTTGAACCGCCAGCCGAATTTTCGGAATTATCACAGTTGATTTTACATACAAAAATAAAAATCTTACCACCGCGATCTAATATTTACTACCACCAATCAACAACCGTACATTCGTTGGCATTCGGTTATGTTTGGACTTGTTGATAGATAGCCTTCACCTTCGGCTTCATAATCATGCTAAATCGCCATGTCAAGATATTTTGTATTCTATAAATGTCACAAAAAAGCTTTAGTCGATGCCGAAAATAATAACAAGTGACAGTATAAGGAGTACACTCGACATTATTTACGGCATTTTTATAGTATTGTTAATTCATCTTCTTTTAAATATAAATTGGAATTGTACACCATATTGGTTTGTAGCATTTTATTTTATTTTTATCCCTTGTCGTCGCAATACATGTAACAATGATACATATTTAAGTATTATATAATTATGTATACGTTATAAGCATAACTGTGCGCGGACGGACAGCTGATTCCTAGTATAATAGCTCTGTTTCACCGAGTGACAGGGAACGGCACTTCGAAAATTTATTAATGTGACTTGTAATCAAAGATAAGCACCACCTACTACTGACACACACCACTAACTAAGGTAGGGCACCGAAGGAACTTTCCTAATTATAAAAAAAAACCTAGTAACGATCAAACGACTAATTTTAATCAACATCTTTGTTATATTAGAAAAAATTATCAACATCAGCGAGACTCACCATAACCTTAATAATTTTTAACCGACTTCAAAAAAGGAGGAGGTTACTCAATTCGACCGTATATTTTTTTATGTATGTTCGGGGATAACTCCGTCGTTTTGAACCGATTTTTCTAATTCTTTATTTGTTGGAACGGAGATATTACTAGTTTAGTACTATGATAAGGAAACCAGGATCTGATGATGGGATCTCAGAGGAATCGAGAGAAACTCTCGAAAATCCGCATAACTTTTTACTTAGTGTACCGATTTTGATGATTTGATGACGTTTATCATGTGGTCACATTTAAATTTCATCGAGATCTGATCACAACTTTTGGAGTAATCTTTGATAATGCGTAATACTTGACTATTTTTTCGTCTACCTACGTTATATTACTTGTCGATATAATTGAAGTCGGTTTTTCTTCGTTTGCCAGCAAACACAATTATTCATCAAATATTTTAACAAAGCGTCATTCCGTCACAGTCCGACCGAAGTCACGTAGATTGAAGTGTTATTCTGTGTCAATAGATGGCACTAATCGTCGGCTACGAATACTGAATCGCGGTGACGAGATCGTTATAATTCTGTTTAAGTGAATCTGTAAATTCCATTGCAATTGCCCGCTATAAAAATAATAGTGAGATATCAAGTAATTTTTTCTAGTTCCTTACCACGTCACAGTGTGTAACGGAACCACGCACTATACTTTCTTGCACATATCAAAATCGGTATAACCAGTTAAAAGTTATGCAGTATAATACAACGTAGGTCGACGAAAAAATAGTTGTTAGATCTCAAATAAATTTAAGTGGGACAAAATGGCAAAGACCAGGTTTTTAGATCGATTAAAAAATTTTTTGTCGAAATCGGTCCACCCAGTCAAAAGTTTTGAAGTAACATATAAAAAAAAAAAACAGTCAAATTGAGAACCTCCTCCTTTTTTTGGAAGTCGGTTAAAATAAGGCCTAACTTTCGTTTGGTCTTTTTAACCGATTTGAACCTCATTTCGACTGCATTTTTTTTTTATATCTCTAATTTGATGAATTATTTTAAAATTATGACAATATAGTCTCATAGGTCGTAATTATAACTAGTAATATGTCTCCACCAGTACTTCTATCCACTGACGGTGGTTTAAAATGATTTATAAACGAACGATTAATTTTGATCAAAATTTAACGATTCGTTTTTGAGCTATATCTAATAATGCGTACTTGTCGATATAACATGGAGAAGGTATTTTAACCGACTTAAAAAAAGTTAGAGGTTCTCAAGTCGATTGTATTTTTTAATGTATGTTACCTCAGAACTTTTGACCGAGTGCACTGATTTCCATGATTTTGTTTTTAATCGAAAGGTGGTGGACGTAATGTGGTTCCATTTAAATTTAATTGAAATCTAACAAGTACTATTCGAGTCATATCTAATAACGCGTATTTACTTAACTAGTTTTTCGTATGTACCCACGTTGTACTTCTTGTCGATCTAGTTGATGACTTTTTTTTTGTTTGCGAGCAAACACAATTATCGAACTGAGATTTAATATGATAAAATGTAAATTGTTTTGACAAGGTTTCGATTTCCGTATATTAGTCGGTAGAGATTAATTGTGGACTTGTTAAATGTATACCTACTGTCAATAATAATAAAACTGGCAATCCCTAGAAAACCTATGAGGACTACCAGATCAAAACAAACGTTCGTGAGCAGATTTGCTAGAACCAATTGGGGCATGAATACATGCTTAAATAGAGTCATAAACTTGTATAATTCAATTTTAAAAGAGGATGTAGATATTGATATTTGTAGATATTCTGGGAAAGCATTCAAGAGAAAGGTTAAGATGCTTTTTTTACATTTGAACTCAAATTAGTTACCTACTGTATGAAGTTGTGAACATTCTTACCATATTATACTTTAAATCAGCTGATTTCTTGTACCTCAAACCGTTTACTTACAGATATATTATATTTATAATTTTTATATTTAATAATTTTTATATTTATTCATAGAATTCCCGATGTATTATCATATTAATTGTTGTCTTTCGTTGTTATTTTTTTTACATATACCTACATATTTTAATTTTTTTCTTTTAAATATTTTTTACTGTTTTAGCACGGGTTTTAGTTGTTATAATTTTTTTGATAGGCTGTTTTATACTTTTATTGATGAGTTAATTTTTCATAAGATAGATATTAATTGTTAGTATAAGTTTCGAAGCAACTGTTTAAAGTGTATTGCATGCTGAGTTAGCCTATAAGTGTGGTGTATAGTGTGAGATATTCTGTTTAACTATATAATTATGATAGAAACCACTGTATAACACGTTGGCTTCCTATGTAAATAAATAAATAAAAATAAATAATGTATATATTGTAACTAATGGACACTGAGTAGGAGAAATTTAGCGGTTGTTTAACCGCTAAATTTCAGAACACTATTTGTGCAGTTTCGTTTCCCAAAGGTTTCAATGGAACGACAGTAATAAAACTTCATTCTGCTCATCTCACAGAGCTGTGTTTAGAAGAGTAATGGGACATTCAGAGACTACATATAGTTGAAATAGCTGTAACGATAAACACTGATCATTAACTTTGTTCGTCATTTCATTGTGCAATTGTAAGTGTTATTCAATTATTAATCTTCTCACAGCGATTCAGTATTGGTTACCGTCTGCAAGTGTCGTCTATGACGACGTTGAATATTTGTTTTGAAATTTACAATTTAAATATTTGCGAAAATTGGGTGAAGGTGATAACACTTGATGCGTTATGACCTCCACGAAATTTTCAATTTTCGAAGTGACCGTAACCAACTTTATATATAAAAACAAAAATCTCGTTACCGCGATTCACAATAAGCAACAAACGATGAGTGCCACCTAGTAACAAGTAGAAACATCCAGTACATACAATATTCATTGTGCTTGATATATTGGTTATACATATATATGTAGGATGTGTAACTTTAAAGACGAATGCATGAAAGGGAATGTAAAAGTGGGTATGCATGATATGAAGAATGATTGACGTTGACAGACGAACGTGTGACAGTGAGTTTGGGGGTGGCGCTAAGCGAGTGAAGACGGCAAGACGTGTATTTTTATTTCTCTGTGTATTTGAATAAACCAGCATTTTAACGACTTTGGATTTTTTGATTTTATCCCACATATATGTGTATGTATCATGTATGGTTTTTTCTAGGTAATGAAAATGCATCATAATGGCGTACATAATGTTTATCTGCAAATAATACAGATAATTACGCTGCTGCACCTACCTTTTCAATGCATATTTTCGTTTTTCTAAAGGTTTTCTTCGAGAGGTCGCTACTAAGCGATAAGGCCGCCTTTGTACATTACTATCTCTATGTTTAAATAACTGTTTTATGTAAATCTTTTTTAAGTGGCGTGCAATAAAGTATATTCTATTCGAGACTGCACTACGAGTTGATAATGAACGTTGTTGTTGAAAATGTACGTTGATTCTGTAATATCCTGAAAGTCGTCGTTTTTTCCAGGCTCCATAATAATATATAGTCTTTACAGAATGATGAATAGGTATTAAAATGACTTATTAATTATGGTTAGTATTATTTTACAGTAAAAGGAAAAGTTATTAGGATAATTTAATTTCTTTTTGTCAGTAAAAATAAGGTACTGTTTTAACATCTGCTAAGTTAACGTTAAGTTGAAGCGGAACAAGGAAAATTCCATTTAATATTAGGGTAAAATGATATATTAGAAGTTATAATGAAACCTTATTTATGTCGTTACTCCAGTAATATTACACTGTATTACAAATCATTATTATACAAATACTTGTAAATACATATGTAAATATATAATACAATTATCACTTTTTTCGAAGTCGGGTTTTAGTTTCTTTGTTCACGAATGTCGGTGACGTGTCACGTGTGTCGTCTACTCGACCGTCTGTCTTGAATGTGTTTGCTTTAGTTTCATACCTACGTGTTGTTCTTTTGATTTGAAACGTACCTGTAACAAACATTATCTATTGTCAATAAAAGTTTAAATACAAAAATGAAAACGATTAGAGCATTTTACAAAATGTCACAATGGTTTTCAAATTTTGAAATGAACATATAATCTATACTTAAAACGAAAATGTAACAGGTCGAATTCTGTTAACAAACATTGAAGAAATTACGAACTTTTTTATACTGTGTGATACCCAGCGCTCGTTAAAAATCCTAATGTTTTATACTTATAAAGTTATACCTCTAACGAAGGAGCCACCGGCCTCACCAACCCGTTGTCGTCCGCATTAATATTTAAACAAGATATAAGGGATGCTTCGAGTCAGACCACCGATAACTGGGATTATACTGGGACTGCAATTTCCAATATATGTGACAATCCCAACATTAAAATATTGTATTATTACTTCTCAAGTAAGATAATAAACAGAAAAAAATATTTTACGTCTTGAAATACGAAAAGGTCGGAACGCAAGTAAGTACTGAGTGATTTCTTGTACCTAATATTAAATATTTGTTCCAAAATGTTTCTCGGTTTTTAAACGTGTTCCGTCTTCCTACACACGCTAGTGTTCTACCTGTATTTATTCTGAGACATATTTCACGTCCCTTTATTAACCCTTCAACGCAATTAAGCAGTAAAAATCTGTAGCACGGGCGTCGAAATGATATAAATTGTTCTCGAGAGAAAGGGTTGATTAGGAATTGATAAAGTAGCCTCACCAGTGAAAGTCACAGCTCTGTATGGAGTGTGTTGTGTACATGTATAACACCAGAACATTACACATATGCTATAATATAAGCCCGCTATTTTGGCTCAAATGTAGTATGAAGTGATTTCAGATTACCGTCATAATTATATACTTTCAAATATAGAATGAAAATTAAAGAAGTATAAGAAGATATTTTAAAATATAAAGTAATTATATTTACTGGAACGTAAGGCTTTTCTATCAAAAATGTTGTCACTTCATATAACGAAGTAATCACGGTACGTGAACAGGATTACGTTTAACACACACATATGTACACGTGTATTCATCCGATTTCAATCGTAAGTATTCTGTCTACTATTTCATTTAACTCGTCGTTCGTGATATTCCACAGACATCACTAATTGACTGTTCGCAGCCCCCTAAGCTATTATTCACTCATTAGGTTTCAGGTGGATGTATAAAAAGTAATTTTATTTGCAAGAAGAAATTTCACTCCAAATTAAGCCTTAGTAACTGTAGCAAATATTATATACTGGCAAATAGCTCCGCTTTGGAAAGGCTCGCGAGGATTTTATTCTTGTAATATTTGTAAGCATTTTTTAGGAATTGTAAATTAATAGACTATTATTGACATATATTTTTATAAAATAATAATTCCTAAATAAGGAATAGATTACAAAACAATACGAAACAACTCAACTGACGGTACGATAACCAAACACAGTACAACCGCACCACGCGAATCTAGTTTCAAACAAAAACTCAGAACCAAAAGAAAACGCCTCGCTCTCACCGATCTAATCAATTAGAAACGTAACAAGTGATCCGAGTGAAGGAGACGCAATGTTTCCTCAAACAAAGACGATGTTTTATATAAAGTACTAATTTAGATCGAACACGGCGCGTCCGTCTCCACTCGAAGCGTTCTTTTATCGAGATTATTATTTATTTACGATTCGTCGAGACTTGTGCGGACGAGACGTTTGTCATTGTCACTATTGTTATTACAAATACATGTAGCTATAATATAATTATGTTTGTATGTATTCTCAGATCACCAGCTTTTAATATAAATTATACATCTAAAACGTACACAGTCTTATCCATAATACACCATCGCCTGACGTCATGTGAATCGTGAAATTGAATCCAACTTCTCGTGAAATACAAACTTAGCGAATGAAAAATCGTATAAAATTAAATGTAACACGAAACTCCAGTTTCTACTGTGATCCAGTCCAGCAATTTTTTTTTTCATCTGTTAAAGATTCAAAATTATGCAGTGTCTACTGCGCCTCAATACCGATTTTTTTTTCTGTCTTTTCAAATATTTCCTTATTCCTTATTCCGTTATAAATACAAAGAGTAGCGGAAAACGTTATAACGTCGCCATCACACATGTGTTCCGATGTGATATTCACAATATGTGAGTTATTGGTCTCGAGGAAACTGTCACGTTCGTAAAACGAAAAACCAGAAAATTTCTCACTCTTCTATTATCAAATACGTCCAAAATCTCCCATTATACCGTTTCTTTCACTCATGATCTCTCTCTAACGCTTAAGAAAACAGTGATTGGCGCAAAGAATGCAGAACCCCATTTTTATACTTATTAGCGATCCCCTGAACACTTGACAAAACTTCGACTATTAAAGGACGGTCCAGTTCATAAGAGAAAGCGATTTAGTGTAATCAATACAGTAAAAATATGCATACCTTGGATGAATCTGTTAATCTCTTAATGAAACCAGCTAAGTTTGTGTTGAACTCCGACACAAAAAGTTCCGTACCACGAGATTTAACATCACATAGTTCTTAATATCCACCAAAACAACACAGAAAATAAACACAGTTCTTCTATAGAGGCTTTCTCTTGTTACAATAATAATATTTCAAATATACAACCCAAAGATAAAATAACAAAGAGACGAGCGGACAGTAAGGTTATAACAGGATTACGTTCTATTAATTCTAGTTTATTTTAAATACAAAAACGCTCTCAGCAATAACTTGTACCACGACATAAAGGATCAAAATAAGAAACTTAGGAGCAAATTCTAATTATAAAGAATATTTTTACAGCTCAGAGATAACTTGAAAGAATTTACATCTGCTGCTCGGTGCTTACGAGAATTCTTTATATGCGTATTCTTATAACGCTACACGTCACGTATTAAATATTGTTTCTAGTACAGATATTAGTTAGATCTACTATCTGTCAGACTTGTTTCATTATGACGTTCATGCCATTTCTAATTAATTCTACTGCACAGTAATTGTATCCTAATAATGGATTGAATTTGATTTATCCTTGTTCGACGTTCCTTTTAAAATAATTTGTTTTGATATGTTCGCCCCAACAGTCCCCGTCGCTCTTGTTATATCAGGCTGCCGGACCGCGATAAGTGACCTAACGAAATATAGTGGGATTATCTTACACAGCTTCCCGAACAAATCCGGTCACCTGATTGTCAATAGAAGTTTTACGATTTATACAATATCAAATATTTGAAACCTTTTCATAGTATACATAATAATATTCTTAATATAAAAGTATACTAAAAAATAAATTAGTTGTTTAGATAAAGTGGTCAATATTTCTGTACTTAAATGCCACAGAAGTATTTACACGTGCAGTGGTTCGTAGCACTGTGCTACATGACGTAGCGTACCGCTACGGAGCTACATATTTAAGGAAAAATTAAAAGTTCTAATGGCGTGTGAACGCAAAACACTGGATAAAGGTTTATCAAAGATTTTCACATAAGCGGTAATATATAAACAAACGTATGAAGATTGTACGTAAATATATCTTGCGTAACGCTCTTGTCACGTATTCACCAGCTTACTCCCCAAGTCAAGTTAGAAGTTTTACTTCAGTCACGTGGTCCAAAGCACAATCGTTATTTTATACACGTAAAAATAAATATTTTTCGAGTCATATAAGAATCTTTCCAAGCTCCCTATATTATGGTACCGCACTTATAATACAGCCTTTGACTTTTATAGCAGGTACGTGAGACGCGAGTGGGTTTCGCGCCCAGTTGGAATAATTTACGACTTACACACTCCAATACTATATTCCTAAAATTAAAATACATTATATACTACACAAGATAAGCTTGATATTTCATATTGTTACGACCTTTTGTACTAGCTTAAAATTATTCATTAATATTGAGTCAAACGTACATACACAAGCTAACTCAAATGAAATACACTTTACATTATAAAGCTCCTAAAACATACAAACAAAACGTAAAACTATTTGTTTTTAGAATATTTGATTGTATGTTGAAGTGAGTATGATTAATCTAAAAAGTTAATTAACTAGAAACACAATGTTTCCTATGAAATGTGTTTGTATAAGTATAATACTTACGAATTCTACACAGCTAATGGACGCACAAGGTCTTCGTGACTGATTTACGGTTATCCCGCTTAGCGCGTCTTATCCGGCAGCGGTCGAAGAAATGAACAGAAATCTATTTTGACTTCATGCAAATTAAAGGGTGGGTTTTTTATTAATTTTATTGGGATATAGCCTGTGATTTCACCCACGTTACTTTATGACAATAAGCTCAGTATATTTTGAATAAAAGAGTAACAAACTTCACGGAATACAAACTTGTATTTATTTTTGAAACAACTGGATACAAACACCTTTGTAAAAACAAAGCATCCCTTTTTTACCACTCAGACTTCAATTTCATATTTTTCTTGTATCTATCGATATAAACTTAGAGGCCTAAACTCCAAATAAAACCTTCTCAATCGTTTTACGCTGGTATTAAATTCCACAGAACTGCAATTTTATTCATAGTCTTTTTTGTGGTAATTTGATTGTTCGGAGTGCATGTTGCAGCTTATAAAACATGTACCTAGTTATAACTATAGAAATATGAAATTCTATTATTTCTGATATTTATATCAATATTTTTATTTTTTATATATACACAACTAAGTCAACAAACAAGCTCACCTTAGTTAAATGACATTTAAGCTAAGCCAGCCACATTTTGTTCTTACTGACAACTAAATAAAATCCTCACACTCCTACAGCCTTATTATTACAATCTCCACCTACCTTGTCATTACTCCTCACCGGTGTCTTCACGACATACGGCACTCCGGACACAGGAAACATTGACGACATCATTGCTGGCGCGAAGATCACTTTGACGGCTCGCTGTTGACAGCACGACTTTGACACCTCACTCACACTAACCTCACACGACTTGACCTTGTTCACACACTCACAGCAACAGTGATGACAGTGTTTGACAGACGAACTTTGACAGTTGTTCTGACTTTCTTGACAAAAGATGTCGCTTGATGATTTTCGACAATGTTCTTGACTGTTTTCGTCAGTTGTTTGTATTGAAGTATTTTTCATTTCAGTGATGTTTTCATTTGTCTTATTATTGTTTGATACCTTCATGTATAATTTCGGTTTCTTGTTGAAGTCCTCGGGTATTTCAAGTAGAGGCGTCTTCCTCTTCAACTCGAGTGGTGCTTCTAACAAGTATTTGTTTGGTTTTTGGTTTTCTTTTGTGCCTGATGATACAAATGGATGTACAAGTAGCGTTCTTGTTGGTTTGCTCGGGTTCGACGTCCCGGCCCCGGAGGGCTCGGTTTTATTTGTTGAAGCCAATTTGTTTCTTGGAACTTACTACGTAGAAATTATTTATTTTTATTCCAAATGTCATTTACTTAATGTTTTTTTTTTTTATATTGTACGTATTTGTAAGTCTAAGTCACTTTTGAAATAAAACACACAAATTAATGTCAACTGTTTATATTCACTAGGTTTTTCACCTTTATGTAGTTTTGCTATCATTTACTATTAAAATCCTTTGTCACTAGAAAATTTTAAAATATATAAACTCTCAATTGTTTAATTATTCTAATGATAACGTTTAAACATTCCACATAATCGCTTTTTCTATTTTGTTATTAACTAAACGCCTCACAGTGTCACAGTACCGCCGCGTGTACAACAACGTCACAACACAGACGTCCTTGAACTTCCGCGCAGGCGGCGTTTGTTTGTAAACAAACAAAACGTAAACAATGAACGATCATTCAATACAGACTGAAATTAAATAAAAAATAACTTTCAATGAACAATAAAAATGTTTGCGAACTTATCAGCTGATATTTTTTCAAATAAAATCAAAGAAATTTAGGTCTTTTTTGCTAACAAAAGTCTGTACGTTCGTACGACGCGACGTATTGATTACAACTGAAGAAGTGAGGAGTACTTGTGGGCGGGACCAGGGAGGGCGGTAATTAGACCACGCCTCTCATAGCTAGGTTCTGAATTATTTCAGGATGTCTAGATGATGTCATGACTAAAAGATGGCGTGACATTACACACTTGCTACTCGTTTATGCTGTCATGGAGGCTTACCTTAGATTAGAATGGAAATTATGAATCATGAAATTGTTATATATTGTAGATTTGAACGGAAAATAAGAAACAAGTGGACGCTTTATTCTTGTGAATTAATAAAATATTATATTAATTTATCTAGTAGTGACACCACAGCCGTGGCGTGTGTTTTTTAATTACTTAATCATCTCTTTCTTACCCTCTGATTTAAAGGTTTACATTCTGACTTATTTAATGCTAATTCTCACTTTTTTCTTTTACAAAAGAGGCTACAATTTAAAAGGACGCAAGACAATAGCCTTGTTAACGTCATGTTGATTTTACCGGAAGCAAGATTGTTCTCTGAATAATAATGACTTGGATTTTTGATTGAATATTTAATTTAAACAAACGCCTCGAATGTAGGTGACTATTAGAGAGCGTTCTATGAGTATGAGCTGCCATCATTTTATTTCTAGTTTTGTCTTAAAAAAGTTTTGATATAAACTATTAGAATGTAAAAATAATCTGAGATATTTTTAATTTTCATACACCAGATGTTGTATATGTTGCAGTCAAAACTCTTAACCAGTCAAAAGCACTATTGACTAGCAAAATCAGTCAGAAGTACTTTTGACCATTTGCTTTAGTCAATAAAACTTTTGACTAAAATAACAGTTAAAAGTACTTTTGCCCAATGGAGCTGGTTAAAAGTACTTTTGACTAAATGATTCCGTCAAAAGTGGTTTTGACTGGTTGTATCAGTCAAAACTCTTAAAAAGTTAAGGTGATCGATAAAAATAACGACAAACGCACATATAAACTTTTATATTACTCATTATTAGTGGAGAACGTGCTGATATTAGAACAAAAATGAGTGAATACGAAAAGAAAGAAGGCTTTTTACAAAGAATTTTAGCGGTGGAAGATATGAAAGATAGTCATATCAATGTGATGAGACAAGAAAAATTTGAAAAGTTTGCAATGGATGTGGAAGACGCGAAATTTAATGAAAAGGAAACACCATTACAGTACAGTAGACTACAACGCTTTAACACATTGAAGTTTGTGGTATTAAAAAATTAGTTACAAACACAGAACCTGTCAAATATTTTTGCCGGCTGAGGAAATCTACGACATTATTGATGCTGCTCATATTTCTATAGGGCATGGTGGTCGCGATAGACTTAAGAATGAAACGGCAAAAAAGTACGCTAATGTTACAAAAGAAATGATTAATATATATTTATCAATGTGCGAAGTATGCCATAGGAAGAAAAGCAAGAAAAGGATGGGTCAGTTTAGAAACCGATCCTGCACACTGAAATGAACAGCCGCTGCCAAGTCGATCTGATTGAAATGCAGTCGCAAGATCGCGGGCATAAATTTATTATGGTTTATCAGGATCATTTGACTAAATTTATTCACATCTAACGAGTTAATAGTGCTTTTGACTGACGCTTTTTTGCAGTTAAAACTACTTTTGACGGAGAGCGTCAGTCAAAAGTATTTTTAACCGCGAATTTGCAGTCAAAAGTACTAATAACCAATAATTTTCAGTCAAAACCACTTTTGACCAACTTGTCCAGTCAAAAGTACTTTTGACTGATTTCGCTAGTCAATAGTACTTTTGACTGGTTAAGAGTTCTGACTGCAACATATATAATACATATCGTTCAGAATCATATTTATTAAAAATTACTTTTTTTGTAGTAACCCGTTGTAGACCATTATTAACAAACATCCGAACTAAAAATACATATTTATGCATACAATAATATCGATACTGAACTAGAATGAAAAAGCTTGGCGTATAGTTCTTAAAAAAGTTCATACATACTCATGTAATGTCCCAAGTCTAAAACCATCAGCCTCAATACAATCGAACTTTTGGTCCCAGACCCCAATTCCAGTAGCACCCTTGTATCCTAAGATTACGTAGTCTTGTCATTACTGCCTGTAAATTAAGTTTAAACCTATTTTAAGCAATATTCCCGTCCAGTGCTATTTATTTTACTGCGGGTAGAAAGGATCCGTCTCTATTACCCCGTAGGGGCTGGTTTTGGATTAGCAAATGTAACTTTACGCCTTGGGGTGCGTTATACTTTAAACTTTACGTTTTATTGTGATCAAAAATGGTTTCAAAATATATATTCTATGGATTAAAATATTTTATCGCCCTCGAGTCAAATAGGCCTAAAATAGGTACGAGTTTGTATATCGATCGATAATTATCTGAAACAACAATCTTTTGATAATTGACTACTGTAGGAATAGACGACACTATTAAACTTAATTTTTCATCATCATCATCATCATCATTACAGCCTATCACAGTCCACTGCTGGACATAGGCCTCCATAAGTTTACGCCAAAAATAGCGTGAACTCATGTGTTTTGCCCATAGTCACCACGCTGGGCAGGCGGGTTGGTGACCGCAGTGCTGGCTTTGTCGCACCGAAGACGCTGCTGCCCGTCTTCGGCCTGTGTATTTCAAAGCTAGCAGTTGGATGGTTATCCCGCCACCGGTCAGCTTTTTAAGTTCCAATGTGGTAGTGGAACTGTGTTATCCCTTAGTCGCCTCTTACGACACCCACGGGAAGAGAGGGGGTGGCTAAATTCTTTAGTACCGTATCCACACAGTACTTACTAAACTAAACACTAAACTTAATTTTTGTATAAAAAATATTAGAAAATAATTCTCATACTCAAGTAAGAACGTAAATCTTCCGAACTTAGTTCGATAAATTTCCGAGTAGGGTGAAGGAACAATAGCGCACGTCTGTCTGTGATGCGCTTTGATTTAGATGCGGGCATAATATTCTACAACTAGCTACCCTATCTTATTTTCCTCGACTTTTGTTAAAGGAAAGGAAATCACAGCTTGATAGCTTTTTAGTAACAGTTACTGACGTATTAAGTTTTCTTGAAAAGCTGAAATGAATACATACATCCAATACGATGTTAAGATGCATTTTGCTGAAGTCAAGCTAACGTTTGGCCTTCATAATATTTGGTTGAAAACACGTGTTTATCGTTTGAAGGTCATTTTAAAATAAGCATTTCTTTAAAGCATTTCCTCTGACAAGCGACTGGAGTTTACTTCTTAATAATGATAATCGTAATACAAACAATAAGGTGCTGTAACAACTGAATCAAATTATAATTATCAAATTACAAAATTGTAAAATTAAAACATAAATGGTTGCTTGCTACTCGTATCGATATACTAATCCTATAAATATAGTATCCTATAAATCGACGGGTCCTACGCATAAGGTCGTAATACATAAAAACGTTTTTTACAGGAGAGCCATTTTTATCACCGTCACTGTTAAAGTTCGTTTGAGATACATCTTTGATCAGTGTTTCTAGTTTATATGATCAATAATTCGCTTAAAAATATAATTCCAAACTGTAAATGAAATAAAAAATAATATTTACACAAAAATAACTCATTTTAGTTACTTACGACTTTATACTTAATGCAGAAACGTCGTATCTTGTTGTTACGACCTTATGCTTTCGATCAGGTTGTTATTAACTTTGTGAATAAAGTCGTATGTTTGAGATACGACGTTATGCTCCGTGTAATCTCTTATAATATCTCTAAAAAATGGGTCGTAAGAAGCTACTTGGTGAACAAAAATCACAAATTTCAGCTAAAATCAACTTTTTAAAATAATTATTATCAGATTTTCTTAATTCCCCACAGTTATTTATATAAGAAATAAACAAAATTAAAACTAATCTATAAAAATATGGAGGATAATCATTAATTTGATAATTAAATATAAATTATTGTTAATAAATTTTTAAACTAGAATCAGTCTTTAGCTGCACTAACAATAAAAATAAAAGTGAATCAAATAAATCTATATTTTGTTATGATACTCCGAAATATCATTTTATAATACAACAGCTAATATTTATATTTGGAGTGGCGAGCATTAAAGGAAGCCTACGTCCAGCAGTTGACTTGTGAGGGCTGATGGATGGATGGAATGCTTATAATCAACTTAAAGAAACCTTAAATAACGAAATAAGTAATAACCTCTGGTTAACATAAATATAAGTAGTAAAAACATATTACAATCAAATATATTTATTTATTTATGAGTAAACGACAACTAGTCAGATGAATGCCTACTGTTCTGTTCTGCACCAATGCTACTGTGTAATAACTGTTGATAAAAACTATGATATTCTTGAAGTATTGTACGTCCTTGATAAAGACTTAATAAATCATTAAATTTTGCAGATATAATAGGTAATAGATCAGTGTAACATGGAACTAAAACTTCTATATTTAAAATATTTTCATTTTTTCTTCTCGATGATTCTCATATTATTTTCATCTTTAAAGTGATAACGATAGTTCAAAATATAGGATTCACTCGACACTACCTGAACTTATCTAGTTTTACTCCAAGCTATTTTTTGGTTTATTGTATTTTTAGCCGAATTTCTACACATCATTTCAATTACATTATAACGGGGAAGGTTAACTTCCGGGTAATCTTACTAAAGCTTTTAAGTTCAAGTTTTTAAGACTTGTGCTGGAGCTAGCCATACATAAATCCAAGTACTTTAGTCAGTGTTTTACTGTTTAGGCTATTAAGTTATGGAATAGTCTGCCCTCAGCCATAAGGGAGGCTACATCGCTATTGACTTTTAAAAAACACGTTAAAAATTATTATCTTATTATTAACGAATTGCTTACATACTTTATTAGTTTATGATAGAATATAATTATATTATATTTTTATTCTTCTTTTTATTTATTTATGTATTTTCTATAAGTATTAGAATGTAGAAATTTGTATGTAAGTTTATTATACATCTAGACAACCTACCCAATTTTGATAATAAGTTTCCTTTTTAAGTCTGGGTTGTCTGGAAGAAATAGCTAATTAGCCATAAGTCCGCCCCTTGTACTTCACTATCTGCTTTGTTTGTAATATATTTGTGGTGTACAATAAAGTATAAAATAAATAAATAAATCATCAAACCATTGCGCAGGGATATATATAAGCTTATTTTTGGCATTTCTCTCAATTAAAGCGTAAACGGAATTCGCTTCGATTTGTATATACTCACCCTCTAAAAACCTATGAAATATTGTTATTACCTATTATGAATATTATTATTATTACCATACTTTCTTGCTGCATAATATAAAATGCTGCATAATATAAAATGCCCATAATAATAAAGTATATAAAGCAAACACAATATAATTTCTGTTTTGACCGACACAACTGTTGGACTAAAACCTGAATTCCTTGGCACCATCATCAACTTTAGTCTCAATAAACTTAGATAAACAGTTTGCTACTTCACATGTCCCGTGTTTGCCATTAATCTCAGGCCACATGTAACTATAACCTGCACAACTAGCAAGATCAAAAACAGTAATATTATAAATTAACAAATTTCTTTTATGATGAAATAAACATACATTGCGATGGGGACAGTTTAAAATCTTTTGATAGTCAAAACACGCGATAATTATTCTTCCTTCACTCTCTATAGCTTCTTTTTTATCGTTCTCCTTCATTTCTCTAGGCTTAGTCTGGTTTCTCGTGTAATTTTCTTGTTTTTGTTTATCTTCTGCAGTCATTGTATTTTTATTTGTGTAGTAGGTATATATGGCATTCGTTAAAGATATACTTTTTCAGTTTATGAAATGAGGTATTAATAAAGTTTTGTTTTATTATATTACGATACTATCTTATCGTTGTCGCTTTCTTCGTTATATTTTCAGTAGCACACCACTCATTGTATAAAGAAAACATTTTTGTGAATGTAAGGTCTAGGTAAATTTAGTAGAATCTTTGTGCACATAATGGAATTCAATGGGCTAAAATGTTTTGACATACTTTAAAACTTCCTGTTTCATTGCATCATCAATGACATGAATGAATGAATAAATGAATGAATGAATGAATGAGTTTTGGTACCACCACGCCGATTAGAAGAAATAGACCCACCACCAAAGCAACATTTGGACTGTTCTCTCCCCCTATGGAGAGTGTATTAAGAAACATTGTCTTGCAGATCAACACCTTATTAGGAACGTCAGAGTTGGACTCAATAAGATGTAAGCAATACTTAATCGATTTCTTTCGTCTGGACACAGCATTTGAAGTAGAAGGATACTTAGTATATCCTAGTTCGGTATCATTGAATCGTCAATCGTAATTAAAAGATTGACCAAACATCGTCTTGTACAAATCCCACTGGTGTTCAGCTTCAAGTGGCGTCGGTGATTTTTAAATCAAAAATCACATTTTATACAAACACAATCGCTATATTAATCATCCAATTGTAATTGAACTAAAATGTCATTAAAAATGGATTTATAAGCTTTATTGAAAAAGCAAATCGTAAATCGTATCTTTATTTCTAAACAAAGCATAAAGTCTTATGACTGTGATACGACTTTGTGCGCTTAATTATCCTTAAATTATAACCAAGCATATGGTCGCAAGTATAAGTTACGACTTCTAGAATAAAACTGTAGCGCAGTATAAAGTCGTAACTGGCACATTGCTAGTGGTGGTCTACGGCGCATACAGTCGTAACATGGCCGAACCGATGTTATGCGCCGGACCGTATTATTTTTCGTCAAGCCCTATTAACACTATCTATAACTAATATAGTTTATTCGTTTGATAATTTTATATAGATAATTAACTACATTTATAAATAATAAAAGTAATATTCGATAAAACTTACCATTTCCAAGATTGTCACCAGTCGTTACTATTTCACTGCTTAGGTTATGCTTATTTAAGTCTAATTTTAAAATCTTTGACGAACGTACATTACTCATTTCATTGGTTTATAATCGCGTAAGTGTTAGTAATTAAAATTAATCAAAAACTACAAAGAAATTTGACTTACAAGCAATATTATTTTGAACATTAAAAATGGAGACTCCGATCATGTCATACGACGTCGGTACTATGCTCTTAATGACCCGGACACCGTCCAATAGATCGGAGCATATCGTCGCAACTAGCAGCGCGACCTTATGCGCGGGAATGTTTTAATGTTAAGACTATTAGCAATTCAAAAACTTATAATTTATAGAAGATATTAATATTCTGACTTCAGGAATGTTAAATACCGTTTCTTATTGTTCTAATGACACAAAAATCCAATTTTGCTCAAAAAACACGTTACGACCTTATGCGTAGGACCCGTCGAAATATTCCCGTATCTTCTAGCTCTAAAAAAATGTCACTCTCAGCGTCACTTAGCTCAGCGTCAGCTGTTTCACATGAACTCACTAACCATATTCTTGTCGTGAACTCAAATATGTATATTTGTAAAATAATTGTGTTTGCTCGCAAACGAAAAAAAAAACCGACTTCAATTACATCGACGAGTAATACAGCGTAGATCGACGACAAAATAGTCAAGTAACTACGCGTTATCAAAGATTACTCAAAAAGTAGTTATCAGATCTCAATAAAATTTATATGTGACCAGATGACAAACATCAGCTTTCGATTAAATTAAAAATAATTAAAAGCGGTACACCCAGTAAAAAGTTATTGCGGATTTTCAAGAGTTTCAATCGATTTCTCTGGGATCCCATCATCAGATCCTGGTTTCCTTATCATAGTACTAAACTAAGGATATCTTCTTTCCAACAAAAAAAGAAATATCAAAATCGGTACATCCAGTAGAAAGTTATGCGGTATAATACAACGTAGGTCGACGAAAAAAGCATCAAGTAAAAATGCATTATTAGATATAACTCGAAAAGTAGTTGTTAGATCTCATAAAATTTAAATGGGACCAATTAACACACACCACCTTTCGATTAAAAAAAGATAGTCGAAATCGGTCCACACGGTCAAAAGTTCTGATGTAACATACATAAAAAGAAAAAAAAAGTCGAATTGAGAACCTCCTCCTTTTTGGAAGTCGGTTAAAAAATAAGAGAACAGTATCATCGTGCAAGCACCGTTCTCCCGCTTTTAAAACTATAATAACAGAGTTTATATAGAAGAAATAAAATCTTAACAACACGATTAATTACTCGTAATAGACCAATCAACGACTGAACATTCCTAGACGTGTTCGTTGTATGTTGCAAGTTGTTGATAGATGGCGCTCATGGTTCGAGCAAAACTACGCCGATCAAAGAAAAGCGAATGTACCGTGCATGTTTCTACTTGGTAACAGATGGCACTCATCGAGTTACAAATCGCGGTGGCAAGGTTTTTATTATTATGTTTATAGTCGATTATGAGAATGTCTTACTTTGCTAGCGTTAAGCACAGTAGTTAATATTGTAGTTAACGCTGTAGCTAGCGCTAATAGTTCATAAGAAAAATCGAAGTGTGTTGTAATTTTTTGAATTCCGTCCCCTATTCCCAAGTAGGAGAAACGGAACCCTAATACATTTACTTACATACCATAATTAATACACAAAAATTAACACGGGTCGGTACCCGTGACGATTCACCTGTTCACTTAATTTACCTGATATTATAACTCGACTTATATAGCTTATCGCAGGAGGCGCAGATAATTTTCGCTATGTTTTTACTCGATAATAGATAAATGTCATCACCATTATCATCACACCATCACTTCAGCCTATCGCAGTCCATTGCCAGACATAGGTCTCCTCAAATCCACGCCAAAAATGGCGTAAACTCACGTGTGTTGCCCATATTCACCACGCTGGGGAATTCACGCCATTTTTGGCGCGAACTTATGGAGGCAAGCGTGTGTGTATGTGTGTGTGTGTTTATCTTGCGAATTTTTGCAGTTCCTTACCACGTCACTGTGTGTAACGGAACTTCTAATTATGACTAAGACTCCTGTTCATTCTGTTGTCTGTTCGTGTCACAGGGCTATCTCAAGATCTTTAATAGGTAAATACTTGGCATTTCAGAGTATGGTTTTTTTTGTCTTATAACATACACACTCGGTCGTTTTTTCCTATGGTAAGCAACTTAATGCTCGTGGTACATGTAACAGCAGATGTTGAATATTGATTTGATAAATATAGATCGAGATAATGCATATACATATAAATAAATAAATACAAGTATTACTAGCAGACTCAGGTGGGAATCGAACCCACAACCCGCGGAGAAGTAAAAACACAAACACTACAAACTGCGCCAACTAGGCTATGGACAATGTGCGTTATAATAGTAGATATTAAAACAAGTAAAAACAAAACAAAGTCAATGATAGTAGTTTGTTATATTAAGGCATTTCAAGAAAGTAGGAGATTATCAATTCCACCTTATTTTAAGTGTCTTACCCGAGAACTTTTTACTGCATGAGACCTAGTTCGATGATTCTTTTTTTTTTAATACATAAAAAAATACAATCGAATCGAGAATCTTTTCTTGTTTTGGAAGTCGGATAAAAATAAAGAAATACATACGTGTACAATACGTGTTACAAGGAAAGCCAATTGTAATTATTATTTATGTTAGTCTTGTTACAGACGGGCGACGATGTTTAGTAACAAAAATCCTTTACGGTTACGAGCTCACGGAAATCTGAAACGTTGTGATTTTTTTTTAAATTGGATTACTACTTTTTGAGTAATTTTTGATATCGCATACTTTCTTGACTATTTTTTCGTCTACCCACGTTGTATTACTGGGTTACATTACTAGTCAATATAATTGAAGTCGCTTTATTTCTCGTTAGCGAGCAAACACAATTATTGAACTGAGCTTTAACACGCTTAAATATCAATTGTTTTGACAAGGTTACGAGGTCTTTACATATAGACTAACTGTCGACTTTTCAAATATATACCTACTGTAAATATTGTAAACAATGGATACCGACATAAGTAAATAACTGCTAAAATTCAAAACACTATTTTTGCAGTTTCGTTTCCCAAAGGTTTTAAAGGAACGACACTAATAAAACTCATCGTCGCTGTCTGTTCGTCTCAATTATTAATCTTCTCACAGCGATCCAGTATTGGTAACCGTCTGTAAGTGTCGTCTGTGACGACGTTGAATATTTATTTTGAAATTTATAATTTAAATATTTGCGAAAATATGGAAAACAGAATAACGATGCGTTATGCGGCTCTCCAAGATTTTCAATTTTCGAAGTGATCGTAATTAACTTTACATATAAAAATATAAATCTCGTTACCGCGATTCACAATAAGTAACCAACGATGAGTGCCATCTAGTAACAAGTAGAAACATACCAGTACATCCGATATTGACTGTGCTTGATCTGCGTAACTTAATTTAAGAAATTTTGTAGTGCAAGTGTTAATTTTTTTAAACAGTATCTAGTATTTTATTTTATATAACTAGGTAGGCAAACAAGCGTACGGCTCAACCTGGTGGCAAGCGATTACCGTAGCTTATAGACGTTGCAGACGATACCAGAAGTATTGCAAACGCGTTGCCGACCCTATCTCCTATTCCTCCCAGGAGTTCTGGTCTCCTTGCTCACCACAAGAACACGACTCTACTTCCCCAGTCGGGCTGCTCCATATTTCGAGCAGGAAATTTACTGCGGTGCCCTACCTCTGTTAATCAAATTAATAATCACGGTGGCAAGGTTTTCTCTGTTGTGTTTAAAGTAGATTATTTTTCCTAATTTACATAAGTTTTAATTTCAAAAAGATATAATTTTGGCACAACTTAAAGCCATGAAACTAATCAATCAATCAAAAATTATTTCGGTAACTACGGCAGGTAGAATAACGTAAGTAGACCAAACAAAATCCTTTTTTTTCTCTATGATAATGCCCAGCAAGAAAAAATATAACTCAAATTGTATTATATAATTTGTCACAGGAGACACAGAAAATATTCGTTATGTTTTGACTTGTTGATAGATAGGACTCGTGATTAAACACAAATTCTCAATCGCGGTGGCAAGATTTTTAGGTAAATCTTATATTAAGAGCCGACGAATAAAAAATTTAACCTAACCTTTAACCTCAAAATTTGACCGTTTATAGGCATAATTTCGCCTATCTCCAAAATTAATTCGACCGCTCTTAATTTAAAGACTGGTCGATTTTTATTACAGTAGAAAAAGGTAATTATGAAATTGGTGTTTTATCTTCTTGACACTAAGGGAGGCGTAGGCAGAACCTCCGTAGTTGTCAAAGTAGATATATTTTAACAACATTCATGCAACCAAAAAAGTCAATCGAGGAAGTGTGGACCAGTGAGTTAATATTACGTTGAACTATTTTTTACGTAAAATTAAAATGATTAAAGTGAATATAAAGCTATTTAATGAGAAGATATAATTAGAATACATTTGCTTGAAGTTATTTACGTATTCAATTGTGGTTAATTCAATGGATTCAATGGGTTGTATGAAAAGGGGTAATTTTGAATAATATTATTTGATAGTATATTATATACTTTTAAAAACGTTTCATATAAAATTTTGATTTGTAAAATGTGGTGTACCATAAAGATTTTTTTAATCATAAAATAATTGTCATTACTTACGTTTCCTTGTTACGATAATTGTTATGGGTGAAGATCATTATTCAACATCAAGTAAAACACAATCTTATCTATTTCCATAAAAAGTAACAATCACGGTAAAAAATTAGTCTTAAGGGCAGTTCGCAAATGAGCAGGTCCAACGTATTGAATGTTTGGTGTTTGTTGCAACTTATTGATGGACAGCGTGAGTTTATTAATAAAATAAATAAATAAACACATGTCTTGTGTGGGCTACGCCATAACTTTTATTTATTACATTAATTATATATCTGTAATTAGTTTCAAGTTTTGCGGGAAATTATCAGAAATGAGAGATCGAAACCGTCTGGTAAGCGGTACATGAACGAGACCTCTTCCGCTGTCAAAAGTATCGTAACTGACTTTACATAGAAGGAATAAAATCTTAACAATACAATTAATTATTCGTAACAGACCAATCAACGACTGAACCTTCCTAGACATGTTCGCTGTATGTTGCAACTTGTTGATAGATGGTGCTCATGGTTCGAGCAAAGCTAGGCCGATCAAACAAAAGCGAATGTACCGAGTATGTTTCTACTTGGTAACAGGTGGCACTCATCACGTTACAAATCGCGGTGGCTAGGTTTTCATTATTGTGTTCATTATCAATCATGAGAATGTCTTGCTTTGCTAGTGTTAGCACAGTAGTTAATGTGTAGTTAGCACTGTAGCTAGCGCTAATAGTTCATAAGATAGTAACTTATTCACTACAATTTTTCTAATTCCGTCCCCTATCACCATGTAGGAGAAACGGAACCCTAATACATTTACTTACGAAACATAATATTAATATGTAAAAATGAACATGGGTCGCAACTCGTGATGATTGACCTGTTCACATAATTTACCTGATATATCTCTACTTATATAGCTTATCGCAAAAGGGAAAAGATAATATTCGCTGTGTTTTGACTCGTTAAAAGACAAATGTCGTCATCATTTTCATCACACCATCACCTCCCCAGCGTGGTGAATATGGCCAACACACGTAAGTTCACGCCATTTTTGACGTGAATTTCTGGAGGCCTATGTCCAGCAGTGGACTGCGATAGGCTAGTTTGTGTGTACATAGAAATAATTCATATACATATAAATAAATAAATAAACACAAATAATACTTCTAACAGACTCAGGCGGGAATCGAACCCGCAAACCGTGGAGCAGTAAGAAGGACCACTACAAACTGCGCCAACGGGCTAGTCTATGCACAATGTGCGTTAAAATGGTAGATATACAAACAAGTAAAAACGAAACAAACTCAATTATAATAGCTTGTTATCTTAGGGCATTGACTTTTTATTTTTATTTTTAACCAATTTCACAAAAGTAGGAGGTTATCACTTCCACCGTATTTTAAGTGCCTTATCCGAGAACTTTTTACTGCATGGGATCTGGTTCGATGATTCTTTTTTTTAATACATAAAGAAATACAATCTAATGGAAAATCTTCTCCTGTTTTGGAAGTTGGGTATAAATAAAGAAATACACACACGTCTTACAAGGAAAACCAATTTTAATTATTATTTATGTCAGTCTTGTTACAGACGGATGAAGATGTTTAGTAACAAAGTTCCTTTACAGCTATGAGCTCACGGAAATATGGAACGTAGTGATTTTTTTTAATGGCTGACTATTTTTTGTGTAATCTTTGACAGCGCGTACTTACTTGACTATTTTTTCATCTACCCACGTTGTATTACTGGGTTACATTAGGTACTAGTCAATGTAATTGAAGTCGTTTTTTTTTTCTCGTTAGCGAGCAAACACAATTATTGAACCGAGCTTTAACATGCTTAAATATTAATTGTTTTGACAAGGTTACGAGGTCTTTACATATAGACTAACTGTTGACTTGTCAAATGTATACCCACTGTAAATAATGAATACTGACAGACGTAAATAACTGCTCAGTTTCAAAACATTATTTATGCAGTTTCATTTCCCAAAGGTATGAATGGAAAGCTGTCTGCTCGTCTCACAGAGCTGTGCTTAGAAGAGTAACGGGACATTCAGAGACTACATATAGTTGAAATAGCAATAACGATAAACACTGATCATTAACTTTGTACGCCATTTCATTGTGTGATTGTAAGTGTAATTCAATTTCACACAGCGATTCAGTATTGGTGACCGTCTGTAAGTGTCGTCTATGACGACGTTGAATATTTGTTTTGAAATTTATAATTTAAATATTTGTGAATATTTGGAGATACATATAACGATGCGTTATGCGGCTCTCCAAGATATTCAATTTTCGAAGTGATCGTAATTAACTTTACATATAAAAATATAAATCTCGTTACCGCGATTCACAATAAGCAACCGACGATGAGTGCCATCTAGTAACAAGTAGAAACACACGAGTACATCCAATATTGAGTGTGCTTGGTCTACGTAACTATATTAAAGACAAAATTCTGAACTTCGAGTGTCAATTTTTGTAACAGTATCTAGTAGTTTTTTATATATAGCTCGGTCGGCAAACAATCATACGGCTTACGTGATTGTAAGCAATTGTAAGCGATTGTAGGCTTATAGATGTTGCAGACCGAACTAAAAGCATCGCAGGCACGCTGCCGACCCAATCCCCCCCCCCCCCCCCAAGGAGTTCTGGTCACCTTACTCCCCAAGGTACACAATACTGCTTGAAAACAGTATTATTTAGCTGTTATCTTCTGTAAGGTCGAGGTACTACCCCAGTCGGGCTGCTCCATATTTTGAGATTTTGAGCAGGAAATTCCTGCTGTGCCCTACCAGTATACACATACGTGATTATAAGTCAAATAATTGCTTGCCTTCAAACGAAAAAAAAACCGACTTAAATTACAAAGAGAAGTAAAAAACCGCACCGCCGACACAGCACACACACCATTACACAATCTAGCCTAATTAACTGAGGTAGGATATAGCAGGACATATCCCGTTCAAAATTTGGAGCAGTCCGACTGGGGAGGTACCATATGATAAGAACGAAATTATAATTCAAAAATTGCCTGAAACAGTGTTAGGTGTACTTATACAGTCACCTATCATTATTTTCGGCATCTAATAGAATTTTATATTACAACATATATATATCTACAAATTAATCTTACCGTCGCGATTAAGTTTACGAAGCCGCAGGTGAACGTCATCTATTAACAAGTCGAAACTTAATCTAATGTCGATGAATGTACAGTCGTTGGTTACAAATACATAACCGCGGTCGTAAGATTTTTGTTTTTGTATGTAAAGTCGATTGTGATAATTTGGAAAAATCGAATAGCTGTTCGGAGTAACGCTGAAAACTCCTCGCTCGTGCCGTCGTCTCTATCTTAATGAAACAGCAACCACCTTAACAATGAAAATAAATAATTTCAAAACGCTTTAGACTTCTGTGCACTCACAGCTTTAACAGAAATTTATTACTAAAACATCGCTCCGTATATTAATATAACATCGTTTTATTGTTATTTGAGCATTGAATGCTGCACCACTCTATCGATATTATTTTGTAGTCATTTTCACTTTTTTGAAATTTTTTAATAATTTATTCGTATTAAAATTTAACAAAAAGTTTTAAAATTAAAGATTGGGGGAAGGGATTAAGAAGGGGTTCCGTTGTTACATTCGAATAACGGACCTACAAAAATTGATCACACTAATCAACAAAAAATTAACGTGGTAACAACAGTAATGGACACTAACACAACAATAAAAATTTAGCCAACGTGATTCTGCTTTGTGCCACTGACGATGAGCGCCATCTATCAACAAGTCTAGACATAAGCCAACATTCATTTGATGCGTGGTATGACGGAGCGACCGATCTCTGTACAGTTTAATTTCCGAACTGGACCTTTTTAAGAAAGTCTCTTATAATTCTAAAGGTATAATTCTAAGGGTATTGTACAATACCAGCATGTGGTGGCTTCCTGAGAGCAACTCGAAAAACAAAGTGACGTTACTCTAAATTCAATATGGTGGACTTGGAAAGATGGCAGGCTAGATTTTTTTTTTGGTTTACTACATTATGGGTATCAAAGGAAAGGATTTAATGTAGAATACCAAACAGAGAAACCGGTCCATTTGGCTTAGTGGCTTTCAATAGTGCAGAAATAGCACGGATGACGTCGCCAATGTCACTTAAAAGGGATAAAAACACGAAAGCGATAGTTTGGTGCGGTCGATATTAGAATATTCAGTATATTTTGAAGAAAATTATAATTTCATGAGAATATCTAAAATCTTGACACCACGATGAAGTAAATGGAACCGACGAGCCATCTATCATCAAGTCGAAACATAACCGAAAGGCAATGAATGTTCAGTCGTTGATTGATTGGTTACAAACACTGAATTGTGGTGGTAAGATTCTTGTTGTTGTGCATAATGTCAATTAAATAATTCTAAATTTAGAAAAAACAATTCCTGACGTGTGACTAATGAACTCGAGTTTTTTTCCGTTTTGACAATTATTAAAAACACACGACAAGACATATTTCCGGAATGTAGGAAGCGCGAACTGAGCATTGGGTCTCCATCTCTCATGTTACTTAGTGCGTAGATCGTTATGATTACCCATTTCAAATATCTATACAACCTTATTTTGAATCTTAATATCTACAATAAGTGTTTATGGTCTAATGTCATATATTATTTTAGGCTTTTTTCCACGTTGGTCGTTAGTTATTTTAAGTTCCTGGTTTTTCGTTTGTACTGATATGTTCTTGTCGCGAGATTTAAGTTCTCGTAATTACTTAGTTTGAAAATATTTAAAAATTAAAAATCATTTGTTTAATTTAATTGTTTATCTACAGAGGTAAATCTCGGGACAAGCTTTTATATTATATACATGGTCTAATGACATACATGACATACTTACAACCATACTACAGACATGGCTACAACCGCCAGGACAACGAGAGTTATATAATAAAACAAGTAAACACATGTCTTGTAATGATACTGCTCGAAATTAAATTTATTACATTATTTATTTATTAGACATCTAAAATTGCTCAACTTTTGCGGGAAAATATTAAAAATGAGAGAACGGTATCATCGTGTAAGCGGTTCACGAACGAGACCGTTCTCCTGCATTCAAAAGTATTATAACCGACTTTATATAGAAGAAATAAAATCTTGAAACCACGATTCATTACCCGTAATAGGCCAATCAACGACTGAACATTTCTAGACATGTTCGGTGTATGTTGCAATTTGTTCATAGATGGCGCTCATGGTTCGATCAAAGCTACATCGATCAAACAAAGCGCATGTACGCTGTATGTTTCTACTTGGTAGCAGATGGCACTCATCGAGTTACGAATCGCGGTGGCAAGGTTTTTATTATTGTGTTTATAGTCGATTATGAGAATGTCTTGCTTTGCTAGCGTTGGCTGTAGTTAGCTAGCGCTAATAGTTCATAAGAGACTCACTTAATTTTTTCTAGTTCCGTCCCCTATCACCATGTAGGTGGAACGGAACCCTAATACATTATTAACTTATAATAAATTGAGATTAATAATAAAAATTAAAATGAATCGCTTATCGTTACGACTCGCCTATACACATAAGTCACCGTATTTGCCGGTATATAAGAGTTTTATGTTCAAGGCCCCAGAGTATCTAAGAGAAAAGTTTGTAGTGCGTGAATTTGACAAAGCACTGCGCTCGAATGATACAACTACGCTGTATATACAATATGTCTAACAATGCGTATTTACTTGACTGCGTCTGCTTGCGTTGTATGACGTCGATGTAATTGAAGTCAGTTTTTTGTTTTGAGAGCAAACACAATTACACAAATCGCTTTCACTGTTTAAATTTGTAAATAAATAATAACCGTTAAAATGTTATTATAATCATAGAAGTCAATTCTATGCAATTCTTTTCTGATTTATAATTTTAATTAATCAATTTAATATTGCGACGGTTCTAATACGTGTACCGTCCCACCAATAAGAACGCAGTATGACAATGTCTTCATGTAATGTGTATTGGTAGGAAATCAAGTTGATGTAAGCGTGTTCCGGTCGGTAAAAATATTAGATTCCTTGTGGTACTGCGAACTGGCTGTGCCGTACATTTTAAATTGGAATAATTTCTTAAGCTCTCAATAAAGCTCATTTCCATACTGTCTTATTTTGTAATTTTTATGTGACGGTAGTTTTAAATTAAATTACGAATCTACCAACACAATAATTATTTTTTGTAAACACGTCCATTAGGTCTTTATTTCATTTCATTTCGCTTTTGTCTTTAATTTCTCATCATGGCTTATAATAGAAGAACCGTAGACTTAGATAAGGTCAAAGTTTCTGCTGTTTTTAAAAATATAAACGAGACACCTTCTCTAATGTATACAACTTCTTTATGGTAAATGTGAAATTCTTAAGTAAAACTGTTAAGCGTCACTCGCAGGACCTTAAATCAATTTTTCGAAATTAATATACCTACTTAACGTTATATACAAGGACAAAAATCTTGCCAGCGCGATTCATTATTCGTAATCGAGAATAATTGTGTTTGCAGACAAACGAAAAAAAAACCGACTTCAATTACATCGACGAGTAATACAACGTAGATCGACGAAAAAATAGTCAAGTAACTACACGTTATGAAAGATTACTCAAAAAGTAGTTATCAAATCTCTATAAAATTTATATGTGACCACATGACAAACATCAGCTTTCGATTAAATTAAAAATGATTAAAATCGGTACACCCAGTAAAAAGTTATTGCGGATTTTCAAGAGTTTCCCTCGATTTCTCTAGGATCCCATCATCAGATCCTGGTTTTCTTATCATGGTACTAAACTTGGGATATCTCCTTTCCAACAAAAAAAGAATTATCAAAATCGGTACATCCAGTAGAAAGTTATGTGGTATAATACAACGTAGGTCGACGAAAAAAGCGTCAAGTAAAAACGCATTATTAGATATAGCTCGAAAAGTAGTTGTTAGATCTCAAATAAATTTAAATGGGACCAATTGGCACACACCACCTATTGATTAAAAGAAAATTTGTCGAAATCGCTCCACCCAGTGAAAAGTTCTGATGTAACATACATAAAAAAAAAAAAAAAAAAAAAAATACAGTCGAATTGAGAACCTCCTCCTTTTTTGGAAGTCGGTTAAAAACAAAAAGCAATTTGAACAGTTACAGATGGTCCACTTCGAGAAACTTATATTTAAGAAGATCTTTGTCTCATTACTCTAAACAGTGTTATTACACGTATATATTCAACCCTACAGCAAGTTTTAATTAAAAGTCAAAATTCATACTACAAGCCGCGATAAGAGCGCTCCCTCGCGGATGTAGCTCATACCAATCATCTTGATACTTTCAATTCTTACTAAAGTAGGTATAATAAAATTATTCATAATGTTATTATATGAGGTATACCTACAATTGTTGTGCTGTAAATATCGCACTGACCAGTAAAAGCGATAAGTTATTTTTTTAATTAATTAAATATTAGTTTCACAATCAATTTAATGATATTTGTATGAATATACTCGTATATATTTAACAATTGTGTGCGTGTGTTTATTTATTTATTTATTTATTTTATTGGTACATCCACAGAATACATACAAAACATTATGTATGAATCATTACTACATTATTATCTAATATGTATCCCATTACGGAGTACACAACATTCCACCATATATTAATGTCATGAAGCAAGTATAATTAAGACACATAAAAAAATTTAAAGTAAAAAGCAAAAATCCTACTCATTAACAATAAAATTAATTTTAAAAGATCAATAATCAAATTTATATAAAAAAAAGTCAAAGGTAAGTCAAGAGAATATTAATAATCAAATATAACTAAAATTTAAATAATTATATCAACATGTAAAAATACAATAATTACGTGTGTTACGTTTATAATATTATTATCTCAATCTTCTCTATGAGATCAATGTCTTTACCTCTTTTATGCAAATGTCTAAAAGTTGCAGTAACAATTAAATATCAAGTGAAATGTTTATACATTCTATTTGTAAAAGTATCAAAATCGCTGACACGCCGGACTCTTGTTCCGTTTTAAGATCAAATTGCGCTTTGAACCCTCGTTCTGTCAAAAATCTGCGCAGAATGAGTCGTCATAATTAAAATTATCCGTTAACAAAGCAGGTTTATTGAAATTTAGTGCGTAATAGTAGAAAGTTAATCTAAATATCGCGGTGGCAAGCTTTTATTATTGTTTGTATTGTATTTTTTTAAGCATCTAGATTGTCAAACAAGGCTACGACTCACCGATTAGCGCATCTTATAAACGTCTGTAACGCCAGAAGCATCACAACCCCGATCATATCCCCAATCCTCCCAGGACCCTTGGTCACCTTACCAAAGGAACGCAACACTGCTTGAGAGCAGTATCATTTAGCTGAGATCTTGTATAAGGTCGAGGTATAGTCAGGCTGCTCCAGATGTCATGCAAGATATTTCCTGCTGTGCAACTACCGCAGTTGAAATATGTTTAGTTCGTAATTCCATCGCATATCAAATTATTTTAAGTTAAAACTTCTTTGGAATCGTTGTGATTTGAGACTCGATACAATGATAATGCGTCACGATAAAGAAACAAACACACAAACGTGTGACAGAGTATGAGAATGAGACAGAACACATTACACTGTATTGTATATTCTCGGCGAATAACATCTCTTGTCTGCTATGTGGTAATTCAAAACTCACGCTGTAGTACAATAATACCATGTACGTATAACGTATGGTTTGAAATGTTAAAACGTCAACATAAATAAGAAATACAATTATATTCAGTTTTGTGATCAAACTGAGCAGTGAGTAGCCATTCTGTCGTATTGCACGCTGTGAATGTTTCGACTTGTTGACAGATGGCGCTAATTCCTGGTTACAATTTTTTGAATCGCATTGGCAAGATTTTTATAACGGCATTTATACTCGACTGTAATTACGTCTGACATTGATATAAAATAGCTCATCACAGAGAGATTTGCTGTGTAAGCTATTTTTATATCGAAGTATTAACCAATATGTATCAATATATACAAGACTCGTGGGAATATTAAAAATAATTATGATAATTTTTCTCTTAATAGTTATATTCCGAATAAAGTTTATTAGAATTATTATTATTCCTACGAGTAATGGAAAACAATGTAGTCAAGAGACGGTTCGACCAGATCATATGATGACATAAGATAGGTAATATACATAATTTTAACATCGGTGGCATTTTAGGCGCTTTATCGTCTAGGTCATCTCTCTTGTTAACGTTCCGGAGATTAGGCCAGACAAACAGAAAGACTGGCAAATAGCCAGACAGACAGACAAACAAAAAATTAAAAATCGTTTTTGGTATTTTAATAGCGTGCAAATAACTAAATGCTTAAAACCACAGACGGACACTTGAATTTTGTTTATATGGACCTATGGAGAAATATAGTGAGTAGATGTGAATAATGTGACTCGATGTTTAAAGGAGATGGGGACTTTTGGGCCAAAATGTAATGAGTAGAGATATTGTTTAAAAAATTGGTCATAATTTTTTATTTTAAAATATAAAATATCAGCTCAATTCTAAATCTAGAAGCGGAGAAAATTGAAAAAGATAGTTTTCATCAAATTATTTGGGTATCGATTCCACTATAATCGATTACAGAATTCAAAAAGAAAATGTTTGCACTAGTTAATTAACTCAAGATATTTAGATGCATAATTAAAGCTGTAAACAATAATGTGCATTTAAATAAAGTTACATTAATATCGAAAATATCAATTTATATTTCAATCATCAATCATTACAGCCTATACAGTCCACTGCTGGACATAGGCCTCCACAAGTTTACGCCAAAAATAACGTGAACTCATGACAAAGCCAGTACTGCGGTCACCAACCCGCCTGCCCAGCGTGGTGACTATGGGCAAAACACATGAGTTCAATTTATATTTGATAAACCAAAATGATTATCGATTTCGTATCGATTTAAAATAAATCATATTTTTAATGACAGCTTTTACAGCTTACTAACAGTAATACTGTGTCCGTCACTTGTTTCGTATTTACTGTTTTCCGATGCATTCTGAGTCCATTCCTGATATTTATTTATGGTTTCAAATGTATATCAATATTTGTAATGAGTTTTCAAACAGTCTTTACTAAATATAACAAACATTAATGCTACAAGAACTTAGTGATCGGGTTTTTTATATACATTGTAACATAACCTCACTTTTACAAAAAGTCTAATAACTCCACTCTCAGATAGCCAAAATATAGATAATTTTAAGCGAGGCATTCAGTTTATAACTCGACATGATCGAACGTTTGTAAGAATATAAAAAGTTTTGACCGATTTCAAAAATAGGAGGAGATAAAATTTGGTTAAATTTTCTTATATATATTACCTCGGAACTTTCATTTCGATGATTTTTTTTAAATCAAAAGGTTGTGCGTGTTGTATAGTCACATTTAAATTCAATTGAGATCTGACAAGTACTTTTTGAGATAGACTAGTGATATAAAAAAAATTGAAGACGCGACACGCACCACAGCACTGATTTGAGGCTGTTGCGCTGGCGGTTACGGGTTCGATGTGCGGGGCACATCATCTTTATCACAAACGGCTGTATGACCAATACAAATGTCGGTCGTGGTCTGGGTGTTTGTGTAGTCCTTGTGGGTCTTTGCACCTTAGCTCGGAGCAGCACGCTAAGTCATGTGTCCCGGTTGTTGTCATGTACACCTGACAGCGATCGTTACACATAGTAGGCAATATATCCTGGAGATATATCTATCCACCGGAAGGCTATATTCTTCATTGCCGTAACCATCATCACGAAATTTTCAAATTTTCGAAGTGATCGTAATCAACTTTACATATGAAAATAAAAATCTCGTTACCGCGATTCAAAATAAGTTACCAACGATGAGTGCCATCTAGCAACAAGTAGAAACATACGAGTACATCCAATATTGACTGTGTTTGATCTGCGTAACTTTATAAGCGATTACCGTAGCTTATAGACCCTGCAGACGACACCAGAAGCATCGCAAGCGCGTTGCCGGCCCTATCCCCTATTCCCCCAGGAGCTCTGGTCACCTTACTCACCACAGGAACACAACTTTGCTTGAAAACTTTCGTTCAAAACTAAAATTCTTAAAAATGTATATATCTATGACGTATGCACCTGACGGTACGTACGTCAGTGTGGATGAATGAAATTTATAATCACCAGATAATGAGGGGCAGTAATATTAATGGGGTCGTTGTGAATAATTTTTTTGATTTGGTAGTATAACTTTAAGTACTTTGATTTCCAGTTTCTACATTCAAAAAACGATTTGTTTTACTTATAAACTTTAATAAGCTGAAAATTAAATTGTTGATTTGTAAAATGTCGTCTACAATAAAGTATTAAATAAATAAATAATAAATCTGATTTGTTTATTTATTATTGATTTTTAAATAAAAAATCATATATTTATTAATTGATTTTTTAAAATTGGATTAAAAAGAACATACATAAAAAAAAACATATATACGGTCGAATTGAGTAACCTCCTCCTTTTTTGAAGTCGGTTAAAAATTCAAAATTAAAAATTCCTAGACATGTTCGCTGTATGTTGCAACTTGTTGATAGATGGCACTCATGGTTTGAGCAAAGTAAGGCCGATGAAACAAAGCGAATGTACCGTGTATGTTTCTACTTGGTAACAGGTGGCACTCATCAAGATACAATTCGCGGTGGCAAGGTTTTTTAAAATTGTGTTTATAGTCGATTATGAGAATGTCTTGCTTTGCTAGCGTTAGCAAAGTAGTTAATGTGTAGTTAGCACTATAGCTAGCGCTAATAGTTCTTAAGGAGTCTTCCAGCTAATTTTTCTAGTTCCGTCCCTTATCACCATGTAGGAGAAACGCAACTCTAATACATTGACTTATGTACATACTGTAATTAATACATAAAAATTGAATAATCACTCACACCCATAGCTGCCTACAAAATTCTTATTTATTCTTAACATACGAAACTGAACAGAAGCAACAACTGTTCTTAATAAACAAAATGTCAATTTGAAAGTCAATCGAAAGTACTTTTTCATCTTGTAATAATTCTATGTCTTGTAACACTACTCTTAGATTTAAAATGTATGTTAATCTCGTAATATCCTGAAAATCGTCGTTTTCTTCGCGGGCCCCGTAACAAGATAACAGCTCTTACAGAACCATGAATATTTATTATAATGAGTAATTAATTTCTGTTCATATTCTTTTACAAAGACGGGAAAAGTCTCTTAATAGTTTTTTTTTTAATTTTTTATCAATAATAATTAGACTGATATTGTTTTAACATCTGTTAACTTTGAGACGGAATAGGAGGCGGCTGTCGTGGGCTTTAAGATTTAAGATGAAAATTAAAAAGTTGAAATTAATCTTTTTTCATTACTTATGTGTTCATTTTTGTATTGTAGACCCAAAAATTGTTAGTTTGTAAATTTTTGATGCAGGGTATGTACGGGTCACTAAGTGGGAATTGGTTATATCAATAAAAATATATTAGTATCAGTGAAATACATTTTGTTAATACTATGTATCAATATCAGTATTGTATACATATAGTAAGAAATAATTATATATATATAAATGCGTTATTAACATTTTAAGGTATAATATAACATCAACTGTCACTACTGAACACAACACTCGACTGTTGTTAATTTTCAGTTCCTTTTAAAGTTAATAATCTTAAATAACGCGTATTTACTTGACTATTTTCTCATCTACCTACGTTGTATTACTAGTAGATGTAATTGAAGTCGGTTTTATTTTACGTTTCCGAGCAAACACAATCACAATTTTTTATTGATATTGAGCTATCAGATCCCTCCTCGTGTTAATCTTCCATTTGTGCTTTGAGCTTTCGACGTATCTGTTTTTCTTGTCTTTACAAATCCATTTAAAATACGTTTATATATTAAAGGAGTAAAATTAAAAAAAGATTTGTTTCCATAAACTGTAACCTGACATGGAACTAACATTTATAGCATAGAATAACGTTAGTATCAAATATGTTTATTGAAACATAATATGTACAAGTATCGTCTCTAACAAATCGTGATGTAACGTTCGCTGATATTGTTTGTAAACAAAGAAAAAACCAGCCTGGGTCTGTTTCCCTATTGTAGAAGTTACCACAATTGATTTTATATGCAATAATTGTGTTTGATCGCAAACGAAAAAAAAAACCGACTTCAATTACATCGACAAGTAATACAACGTAGATCGACGAAAAAATAGTCAAGCAACTACGCGTTATCAAAGATTACTCAAAAAGTAGTTATCAGATCTCGATAAAATTTATATGTGACCACATGATAAACATCAGCTTTCGATTAAATTAAAAATTATCAAAATCGATACACCCAGTAAAAAGTTATTACGGATTTTCGAGAGTTTCCCTCGATTTCTCACGGTACCAAACTAGAGATATTCCCTTTCCAACAAAAAAAGAATTATCAAAATCGGTACACCCAGTAGAAAGTCATGCGGTATAATACAACGTAGGTCAACGAAAAAAGCGTCAAGTAAAAACGCATTATTAGATATAGCTCGAAAAGTAGTCGTTAAATCTCAAATAAATTTAAATGGGACCAATCGGCACACACCACCTTTCGATTAAAAGAAAATTTGTTGAAATCGGTCCACCCAGTCAAAAGTTCTGATGTAACATACATAAAAAAAATACAGTCGAATTGAGAACCTCCTCCTTTTTTGGAAGTCGGTTAAAAAAATAAAATAAAAATTCAGTCGAATTGTTTGTTTTTGTTCATTGTGTGTGTGTGTGTGTGTGTTTACAGATGTTAGCCGTTTTCTGTAATTTACAAATAGTTTATATAATTCTGTAATTCTAATAATATAAGATACAGTCGAATTGAGAACCTCCTCCTTTTTTTGAAGTCGGTTAAAAATAAACAACTTGTCTCCGCGATTTATTTTTTTATTTAACAATCAGTGCCATCTATTGACACTCCGAGAGATACATCTAAAACTTACTTTATAACGCATGTTTATTATATCACTAGCGACCCGCCCCGGCTTCGCACGGTTGCAATGCTTTTACTAAATATACTACAGAATGTCTTTATTTATAGTGTGAATCTAGCTTATTGCATGGTTATTAACATAATAACAACAACATTCAAATATGCGTCGTTAGATTACACGTTGTTACAGAGTCCATTGAAGAAATAAAGGTTCACTGCTCGTTTCCCAGAGGTGATAGCGTGATAATATGTAGCCTATATGTTGACCCGACTTCTTAATAATATTCGTACCAAATTTGAAGTAAATCCATGCAGTACTTTTTGAGTTTATCCTGGACATATATACAGACATACATACTACTTCGATACTACTGGACATACTTCGGTATCGATTGTAGATTACACCCCAAGTATTCTTTAAAAAAAAATATTCAATGACTTTCCTACCATTTTATTATATATAAAAAATAAAAATATCAACATAAGCAGCACCTACCACAATATCGATAATTTCCGATTAAATTTATAGCAAGTGTCGTTCCGTCACAGAGCGAAGTCACGTCGAAGTATCATTCTGTGTCAATAGATGGCGCTCATTGTCAGCTACGAATACTGGATCGCGGTGACGAGATCGTTATTATTGTGTTTAAGTGAATTTGTAAACTCTGTTGGGATTGTCGCGGTATAAAAAGTTACCTCACGTTTCCAATTTTTTCTAGTTCCTTACCACGTCACAGTGTGTAACGGAACCCCTATAACTAGGACTTCGGTTTCCTATATCAGAGATCTAGAAACACACCTGTATGGCCCATAAAGACATTTGTCATGAGTGATAGAAGGAACAGGAAGACTGGTGACTACAAACTGACTGGTCTTCACGGGGCTTTTTACCCCAGAACTTTGTATTGGATTGACCGATTTCGACGATTCTGTTTTTAATCGAAAGGTGGTGCTTATCATTTGTTCTCGTTAAAATGAGATTTAACAAGAACATTTTGAATTATCTCTTGTAATGCGTATTTACTTGACTACTTTAGTTACGTTGTATTACGGTCGATGTAATTGAAGTCAGTTTTTTTCGTTTGTGAGCAAACAAATTGGTGAACAAATAATTAACGTTTAAATGTTATTGTGAATCATAGAAGTCGATTATCTGCATTTCTACTTTGATTTATTCTTTTAATAATTCGATTTAATTTAGTAACGATTCTAATACGTGTACCGTCCCTCGACCAATAGCAATGCAATATGTGAGAATATCTTAATGCAATGTATGTTGGGGGAAAATCGTCGACGTAAGCGGGTTTGAATTCCGTTTGGTATCATCTAGCGAAAGATAGCCTTTGTCTCGTATGTGAAATCCTGTTAAATTCTGCCGCAAATTATAAATTGAGAAATAATTTTTTAATTTTTAATAAACATTAAATTTAATCAGTTTGAGATTTCATTTTCATATTATTTTATTGAGTCATTTGTGTGTCGGTAGTTGAAAAGTAAATTACAAATCTACCGACACAAGTTATAATTTTCTGTTGTGATTATCTTCTTAAGATTTTATTTCATTGCATTTCGTTTTTTTTTTTTGCTTTAATTTCGTGTTATGTCTAGTAATAGGAGAACCGTAGCCTTAACTAAAATCAAGGTTTCTGCCTTTTTTAAAAATATGAACGAGACACCCAATCTAATGCCACCCAACTTCTTTATAACACGTAAATTTATAAGTACTCACAAATATTTTGGTTCCAAAATAAAAGTTAAGCGAGACATTTACCGTGTTTGTTGTTCTTGATTTTTTCGTATTTTCTGATCTAAAATCTGCGAGGGTAGATGTAAAAGATATTTATTGATATAAAGTTGGACGATGGCGTTTTAGTGGTGAAGTTCCATTTAAGTTATGAGGGCACGGAAATCTTAAACTTATTGAAACGATTGTTGAAATTGATAAATATTGTATGCAATGACTTCTACTATTGTATTGAAGTTAATAAACCACCACAGACCACTGAAGGTGTAATTCAACACTTAACACCCGTAGTGAGAGTTGTACAGTATCAATAATATCATAACTCACTTTATGACAAAACCAAAGTATCGTATCAAAGAATGAAAATATTCGGCGCGCTGACAAGGTTTTGATTGTTGTACCTACACGATACAGTAATCAAAGGATTTTTATTTTTCTGTATAAAGTTCGTGATAGACATCACTTACAGACAGTTACCAATACTGAATCGCTGTGAGAAGATTAATAATTGAATTACACTAACAATTACACAGTGAAATTGTCTGCACTTATTTATCAGTACAATAAGATGTCATGTAAAACTACAAGATTTTGTTTTACAAAATAATTACCAACTAAATTAAACATTTAAAAAGGCCTCACAACACAATACAAAGTCATCACTAACGGACACGAGACCTAGTCCACACATAAGACATTGACCTATTCCATGTCCCAAAGGGGCAATAGAACTATATTCTTGGTCTCAAATATTTCTAAAAATGCAATTCCTTTGCTCCAAACCACATTAAAACTACAACCATATATCATATAAGGACGGCACAGCTAAACTAATTTCACCGATTTTCCTCAAGTGTGACGCTTGATGATAAATTAAATAAATAAACGTATGTTTTGTAAGAGGAACCGCTTTTTGCTTATATTCCCGTTGAAGCTCTGAACGGATAGAATTCTAAAATTTGTTGGAAATTTTTCGATATTATTAAAAAAGGAGGGCAAGATGAAGAGTAATCGTGTAAAGTTTACTCTTCATCACCTCCCTCCAGTTTTCAAAATGATCATAATTGATTTTGTACACAAAAATAAAAATCTTACCACCGCGATTCATTATTTGTACCTGTCGAGCAGCGCCATCTATCAACAAGACGAAACATACTTGAACATTTGTAGCAACTGTGGGTAATTCTAGTAGGTAGACAGAGGAGACACGGATGGACAGTCCGTGGAGTTCACGTAATAGGACTCCGTTGACATATGATGTTAAATAAAGTGAAAAACAATAAAATTTGGTTTATTTGACATATTAAAGTAATCAATGTCCGTAACAATTAACCGACTTCCAAAAAAGGAGGAGGTTCTCAATTCGACTGTATTTTTTTTATGTATGTTACATCAGAACTTTTGACCGTGTGGACCGATTTCGACAATTTTTTTTTAATCGAAAGGTGGTGTGTGTCAATCGGTCCCATTTAAATTTATTTGAGATCTAATAACTACTTTTCGAGTTATACTTGACGCTTTTTTCGTCGACCTACGTTGTATTATACCGCATAACTTTCTACTGGATGTACAGATTTTGATAATTCTTTTTTTGTTGGAAAGAAGATATCCCAAGTTTAGTACCATGATAAGGAAACCAGGATCTGATGATGGGATCACAGAGAAATCGAGGGAAACTTGAAAATCCGCAATAACTTTTACTGGGTGTACCGATTTTGATAATTCTTTTTTTGTTAGAAAGAAGATATCTCTAGTTTAGTACCATGATAAGGAAACCAGGATCTAATGATGGGATCCCAGAGAAATCGAGGGAATTTCTTGAAAATCCGCAATAACTTTTTACTGGGTGTACCGATTTTAATAATTATTAATTTAATCGAAAGCTGATATTTGTCATGTGGTCACATATAAATTTTGTTGAGATCTGATAACTACTTTTTGAGTAATCTTTGATAACGCGTAGTTACTTGACTATTTTTCGTTGATCTACGTTGTATTACTCGTTGATGTAATTGAAGTCGGTTTTTTTTCGTTTGCGAGCAAACACAATTATTTAACAATTTACAATACTGAGCAATAATGGAATTAAGTACACGGTAATATCCTAGTACGGTATATTCCTAGACATGTTCGCTGTATGTTGCACCTTGTTGATAGATGCCGATTAAGGTTCGAGCAAAACTACGCCGATCAAACAAAGTGAATGTACCGTGTATGTTTCTACTTGGTAACAGATGGCACTCATCAAAATACAAATCGCGGTGGCAAGGTTTTTATTATTATTTTCATAGTCGATTATGAGAATGTCTTGCTTTGCTAGCGTTAGCACAGTAGTTAATGAAGTAGTTAGTGCTGTAGTTAACGCTAGTTTATAAATAATCAATCTCATTATCCAAATTTTTCTAATTCCGTCCCCTATCACCATGTAGGAGAAACGGAACCCTAATACATTTACCTAAATACCATAATGAATATATATAAAATAATTTTTAACAAAAAAAAACCGACTTCAAACAGGAAACTAAAAATTGAAAAATAAATTTACTTAGTACAAAGTAATTCGTATTTTAATTTAGTTAATCAGAAATGATTAAATAAATATTTTATAATTTTGATTTTGCGTCCGTCTCCACTCGAAGCGTTCTTTTATCGAGATTATTATTTCTTTACGATTCGTTGAGACTTGTGCGGACGAGACGTTTGTTGTTGAACACAGAGAGGCCTCCGTTGTGTCAGTTTGATTAGTTCTTGTGGCTACTTCTTTGAGCTGCTTAGTGTATAGTGTTGAAGTAGTGCGCGGTGTTCGATAGCTCGTAACTTAAACTAATGTCACTACTGTTATTATAAGTACATGTAGATATATGTTTGTATGTATTCTCAAATCTTCAGCTTTTTACACAAAGTATACATGTAAAGTGTACACAGTCTTATCCATAATAAACCATCGCCTGACGTCATTTGAGTCGTGAGTTCGCGTAAAATACAAACATCTCTTAGCTAACGAAAAGTATATATATAAAATTTTTAATGTAATCCAAAATTCAGTTTCTACCGCGATCCGGTCCAGAAATATTTTTTTCCATATTTTGAACGATTCAAAATTATTCAGTTTCTAATGCGCCTCAATATCATTTTTTTTTGTGCCTTCAAACATTTTCTTTCGGAATATTATAAATACAAATAATAGGAGACAATGTTATTACGTCGAGGTCACAAATGCGTTACGACGACGTCACATATGTGTTCCGATTAGACTTCATATATGAGTTATTGTTCTCGGGAAAACTGTCGCGATCGTAAAACGAAAAACTAAAAAATGTCTTACTCTTCCATTATTAAATATGTCCAAAATCTCCCTTTACACCCATCTCTTTCACTCACGAGCTATCTCTGTCTAACGTTTAAGAAAACAATAATTAGCGCAAAGAATCATCATTACAGCCTATCACAGTCCACTGCTGGACATAGGCCTCCATAAGTTTACGCTAAAAATAGCGTGAACTCATGTGTTTTGCCCATAGTCACCACGCTGGGCAGGCGGGTTGGTGACCGCAGAGCTGGCTTTGTCGCACCGAAGACGCTGCTGCCCGTCTTCGGCCTGTGTATTTCAAAGCTAGCAGTTGGATGATTATCCCGCCACCGGTCGGCTTTTTAAGTTCCAATGTGGTAGTGGAACTATGTTATCCCTTAGTCGCCTCTTACGACACCCACGGGAAGAGAGAGGGTGGCTAAATTCTTTAGTACCGTAGCCACACAGTACAAAGCAAGAATGCAGAACCCCATTTGTATGCTTATTAGCGATCCCCTGAACACTTGACAAAACTTCGCCTATTTAACGATGGCCCAATTTGTAAGAGAAAACGATTTAGTGCAATCAATAAAGTAAAAATATGCATAATTTACAACCCAAACATAACCAAGAAATAGACGAGCGGACATTGAGGTTATAACAGGGTTACTTTTTTTTTTTTTTTTTTTTTTTTTTTTTATCTCACTAGGTCGGCAAACAAGCGTACGGCTCACCTGATGGTAAGCGACTACCGCAGCCTATAGGCACCTGCAACACCAGAAGCATCGCAAGCGCGTTGCCGACCCAATCCCCAATCCCCCCCAGGAGCACGTTCTCATACTTCTAGTTTATTTAAATACAAAAACGCTCTCAGCAATAACTTGTACCACAACATAAAGGATCAAAGTAAGAAACTTAGGAGCAAAGTATAATTATTAAGAAAATTTTTATAGCTCAGAGATGACTTGAAAGAATTTACATAAAATTTTAAATGTGGATTAATCTCTTTATGTTCATAAGGTTCTCATCTCCTTACGAGAATTCTTTTTATGGGTGTTCTTATGAATATACTAACATTTTTAATCTCGTTCAAAGTTTCTTTTAAAATAATTGGTTTTGATATTTCCGCCCCAACAGTATCTATTCCTCTTGTTATGTCAATATAGTGGGATTATCTTACACAGCTTCCCGAACAAACCTGGTCACGCGATTGACAATAGAAGTATTACGATTTATACAATATCAAATATTTGAAACCTTTTCACACTATACATAATAATATTATTAATAGAAAAGTATACCGTAAAATGAATTAGTTGTTTTGATAAAGGGGTCAATATTTCTATACTTAAATGCCACAGAAGTATTTACAGGTGCAGTGGTTCGTAGCACTGTGCTACATGACGTAGCGTACCGCTACGAAGCTACATATTTTTAAAATCTTATTTAATGAAAAATTAAATATTATTATGACGTGTGAACGCAAAACACTCGATAAAGGCTTAATAAAGTATTTTGTATATGTGGTAACATAAAAACAATCGTATGAAGATTGTACGTAAATATACTTTTAAGTAACACACGCAGTTCAAAACTCTCATGAAACATTCACAGCACGGAACTGAACACGTAACGTGCGCTCCTCAACCTCTGTGTACAGCTGTTCAATAATATTAAGTACCTATCGTTTGTTTTCTTTTTATATTCATATAAAATAGTTTTTGTTAAGATCTCTTCATATTAAGAAATAATATAAATTTCGTCTTCTTATAACCATTTTATAATAACATACGTTTTTCAACTATTTCCGTCGGGTCTACCGCGAGAATGATTTCGTACTGTATTTAACAAATTATTTTTTGTTAGAATTTTTTTCCAGTAAAAAGTAACAATTTATCGAGTTGTCTAAGAATCTTTTCAAGCAACCTATATCATAACACCGCACTCATAATACCGCCTTTGACTTTTATAGCGGCTACGTGCGACCCGAGCGGGTTCTGTAACCGGTTCAAGTTATTTATGACTTACACACCCCATTGGTGTTTTCGTTAAATTATGATATTATTTATACTGAACTATACTCTCCGTGTGGTTCCACGCACCTTTTTTTCATATCGCGATCTAGTTTTATTATGGCAAAATAGTATATCTATTCAAAACATTTCACTTTTTTATAAAATATGCTTGTTTAAAACTAATAGGTACTTACCAATAACACACAATTGTCTGCGGAACCACAAAATCTTCTTGACTGATTTACGGTTATTCCGCTAAGTGCGTCTTGTCTGACAGCGGTCGAAAAAATGAATAGAAATACGTTTTGAGGTTATCCGACTTAGGTTAAGAGATTTCTGATAACGACTGCATTTTGACCTTCTCATTCGTCTTACACTCGCAATAAATTTAACGAAACTGCAATTTTATTCATAGTTTTTTTTCTGGTAATTTGAAATTTAAACGTAAATGTCATAACTTATAAAACACATAATATGTGTACAAAATATATTATTTCTAATACACTTATTGATCTTTACAAAGACTAATAAACAAATTCCTCATACTCACTGCCTTACAACAACAATCTCCACCTACCTTGTCATTACTCCTCACCGGTGTCTTCGCGACATACGGCACTCCGGCCGCAGGAAACATTGACGACATCATTGCTGGCGCGAAGATCACTTTGACGGCTTGCTGTTGACAGTACGTCTTTGACACCTCACTCACACTAACCTCACACGACTTGACCTTATTCTCACACTCACAGCAACAATGATGACAGTATTTGACAAACGAACTTTGACAGTGGTTTTGAATTGTCTTACAGATGATGTCGTTTGATGAATTTCGACAATGTTCTTGACTATTTTCGTCAGTTGTTTGTATTGAAGTATTTTTCATTTCAGTAATGTTTTCATTTGTCTTATTATTGTTTGATACCTTCGTGTATAATTTCGGTTTCTTGTTGAAGTCCTCGGGTATTTCAAGTAGTGGCGTCTTCCTTTTCAACTCGAGTGGTGTATCTAACAAGTATTTGTTTGGTTTGTCGTTTTCTTTAGTATTTGATGATACGAATGGATTTACAAGTAGCGTTCTTGTTGGTTTGCTCGGGTTCGACGTCCCGGCCCCGAAGGGCTCGGTGTTATTTGTTGGATCCAATTTGATTGTAGGTATTTACTTTTTGAAAATAATTATTTTATTTTGTTGCGGACTAACGCAACACCACGAGCGCGGTGCGCGGCGAGGGACGGAGGGACAGCCCCACCATCGGATCGGAGCGAAAACATCGGCGGCTCGACCTACGACACGTCAGCGACCCTTTGTTTCTACGCCTAAGACTGTCTATTTAATATTTGCTGCATTCACATTTTTGTTCCCGAAACGGCTAATAAACCAGATATATATATATATATACAGTCCACTTTGTATTAATTAACGTTCACCAGAACACTAACAATTTTGAATGTCATTAACATACCTTCTTTGAGTCACTAATATTATACACCTAAGACTAAAAATGACTTCAGAAATAATACTTTTATAAGTAACAGTTTTCGAAATTCACTTAATTTTCCCCTAATTATATTTTTTCATTATCACTCACGTTACAAACGTTTTATTGCTAAAGAATTTCTCCAAATCAACTCCGATCTAAATTTCAAATTATTAAGTACTTTATAAATCAAAAACTGTTCCAAATCCGTGTTATCACTTGTTCAATTGTTCTTTCAAAATCACTTATATTGTCACAAAACAATCAAAAACAGTCACAGTATCGCCGCGAGTACAACAACGTCACAACATAAACGTCCTTGAACTTGCGCAACAGGCGACGTTTGTTTGTAAACAAACAACACGTAAACAATGAAATGTCATTTAACAAACACAGCTATTATTAAAAATTTACTTTTATTTATTAACTAAAATGTTAACAAACTTATCAACTGGTATTTTCTCACATAAAATCAAAGAAAATTTAGGTTTTCTTTCGTCGATAAAATGTCTGTAAGTTCGTACGGTGCGACGTATTGATTACAACTGAAGAATTGAGGAGTGTTCGTAGGCGGGCCCAGGGAGGGCGGTGATGTAGACCACGCCTTTCATAGCTAGCCTCTGAATTATTTCAGTCTATGTTTAGATAATACAAGATGGCGTGACATTTTTCACTTCCTATCTATTTATATTGAAGTCCAGGCCTATCAGTCTAACAGATGGAAATTATGAATATAGTACATTGTTACATTGATTCAGTTTGTAAAAAAAAATCTTTATTAAAATTTATATTTAGGTATTTAATTGTTTGTTATTATTATTGAAATATGTTATTTTCCTTTGTAGATCACGGCTAATACAAACATCCAGACGGACTGACGCAAACGTAAAAATTTTGAAAAGAACTTTTCCAATAAACACCTAATATTCGTATTTGTTAAATAATCAACACAAGTATTAAATGTATAAATTGGGAACAAAAAAGTTCCTCAGCGATTACGAGTGATTCTGATTATTGATTCCTGTTCCTAGCGATTAACGCTAACTCCTACCAGCTTGTGATGAGAGAGTGACATTTTAAAAGAACGCAAGACAATAAATAGCTCGTTCCCGTCGTGTTGATTTTACCGGAAGCAAGATTATTCTCTGAATAATAATGACTTGGGTCTTTGACTGAATATTTATTTTTTTACAATTGCTTTGAATTATTTTGACTATGAGCGAGCGTAGTTCAATCATCAAGTTAAAAGTCAAGGATAAAAAAATCTTTAGTAAAATGTCCATACATATATTGTATACAGTATAAGATATAACAATGTGTATGTGTACATATATTTGTTTAAGAGACATCTTCATTATAAGTAATTGTTATACAGCCTATGACAACATCGGGTGCGTAATACTTTTATTTCGTTATTCGATTTTTGTCTTATTATTATAATAGGTCCAAGATATGTATTTGATAGATTGTATTTTTTTCTATGCGTCCAAAGCGTGCATAAAGAAGTTTTATTTCAGAAATAAGATGTTCTAACAAATGCACGAAAGACAAATCAGTACAACCGCCAGGACAACGTGAGTAATAAAACAAATAAGTAGACACATGTCTTGCATGGGAAACCGCTATAACTTACATTTATTACTTTATTAATTATTTATTAGAAATCAGTAATTAGTTTCAACTTGTGCGGGAGTTTATCAAAAATTAGAGATCGAAACCGTCTGGTAAGCGGTACACGAACGAGACATTTCTCCCGCTGTCAAAAGTATCGTAACTGACTTTACATAGAAAGAATAACATCTAAACAAGACGATTAATTAATTACTCGTAACAGACCCATTAACGACTGAACAATCCTAGACATGTTCGCTGTATGCTGCAACTTGTTGATAGATGGCGCTCATGGTTTGAGCAAAACTAGGCCGATCAAACAAAGCGAATGCACCGTGTATGTTTCTACTTGCTAACAGATGGCACTAATCAAGTTACGAATCGCGGTGGCAAGTTTTTTATTATTGTGTTTATAGTCGATTATGAGAATGTCTGGCTTTGCTAGCGTTAGCACAGTTAACGTTTTAGTTAGCTCTGTAGCTAGCGCTAATAGTTTATAAGATACTCTATCATACAAAATCCAATTTTTCTAATTCCGTCCCCTATCACAATGTAGGAGAAACGGAACCTTAATACATTTACTTACATACCATAATTAATACATAAAAATTAACTTGGGTCGCTACTCGTGACGATTCATCTGTTCACACAATTTAACTGATATAACTCGAGTTCTATAGCTTATGGCAAGAGACACAGATAATTTTCGCTGTGTTTTTACTCGATAATAGAAAAATGTCATCATCATTATCATCACACCATCACTTTAGCCTATCGCAGTCCACTGCCGGACATAAGCTTCCACAAATCCACGCCAAAAATGGCTGAAGTCTGCTGTCCATGCGTGTCTGTGTGTATGTGTGTATGTGATATACAGAGTGGGGATGACAATACAATGATAATTGATACCACCGGTAATACTAACTTATAGGAGTATTTCAAAACCATCGAAAAAGTCCTAACATCAAAATCTAAATCTCTCGATTTTTTCAAACAAACTAACTAAGAAAAATATTATAAAATTTTATTACAGCATGTGTAACTATAGGTTCACTGACCTGTTATGACGCGCGGTGACACAACGAACTACCTACTCGTTGGTTTGTTTGGTCAGTGATAGTAGGTTACTAAGTTTTTAAATTCTCGGTAATTTATGATCTCGATAGATTATCTTCTTATAATGTTATTTATTAATTTTGACATGATGTCGCCATTGGCGGCCATATTTTTTAATTTATTAAAAGCTCTAATAATTCTATTTTTTAACTCATCAACTGTATTTACATCTGTTGAGTACAAGTCGTTTGTTATAAAACTTCACAGAAAATGCGGGATTAAGCATTGATCTTCCCGTATCCTCTGGAAAGCATTTGTAATAGTGCGGCCATCGGTTGGATAAATACGAGTGTTTCCATATCTCTCCCAGTAGGTACTTCTGTATTGCTAAATTAGCATTGCCATGGCATTCTTCGTAAACAAAAATCATGTCAGCGTTCACCGAAGCTGTGTAATTATAACGTGGCATTATAAATAAAATAATACCTATTATTACTATTATTACTATTAATACTTAAGCGTCTAATTTCGCACAATTAACTTAATAAATATTAAACTAGGTATTTATTCTACGTTGATGTCCTTGTTACTATAAAAATAAAGCGTTAAATATCGCACAATTCACTCCAAGAGGCTTTCGAGATAATCCAATAATTAATTGAAACGAACAAAACTCGTGCGCATATGAATAAAATTGACAAATTAACGCGTATGACATCAAGAAACATGAGTTCGTAAATAAACAGCACAGATACTTGTTACTCGAGCAAAAGTTTCGCGAATATTTCGATCTTGTAATAAAAATATAGTCAATATTGGCAACGAAATACTTAAACTTATTAAAAATTGTAAATCTGATATGCCATCTATGCTCCTCGTGATATTACCTACTTGAAAAAACTATGTTAGATTCAGAATTTACATTTTCAGAATTTAAAATTTAAGCATTAAAAGAAACAATAAATTTTAAAAAAAGAAAATTATTAGAATCATACTGAATAAACTATTTAAATAATGTTTTTAATATGTTTTAACCTATCACTGTTCTACCATAATAAGTAACAATTTTGCACGTTTTTAATTACGCGTAATATTATGAAATTACGAATCGATTGTTTGTACCGATCGCGCTCAAAGGGTCGTTAACCTGCGGGTGACTGTTTATTAATGTTATACAACACGTAGTAATTTAAAAAAATGAAAAGTCATATTTTGTGACTAAACTACTGGATTTATTTTATTTATTTTTTGTATGTGGACTTGGAATGTCATTACATATACGATGTCAAATTTATCGTTGTATTGTCATCCCCAGCCTGTATATATTTGATGGAAAATTATTAAGATTATGATAAGTCTCGCTGATGTTGATAATTTTATCTAACACAACAAAGACTCCGATTAAAATTAACCGTTTGATCGTTACTAGGTGGCACTTATCTTTGATTACTTGACTTGTAACATCAAATATTGTAACAAAGCGTCGTTTCGTCGCAGTCAGAGCGAAGTCACGTAGATCGAAGTGTCACTCTGTGTCAATAGATGGCGCTCATCGTCAGCTGCATATGCTGAATCGCGGTGGCTAGATCGTTATTATTGTGTGATGGCGCTCATCGTCAGCTGCATATGCTGAATCGCGGTGGCTAGATCGTTATTATTGTGTTTAAGGGAATCTGTACTCGTTTATCGTAGTAAAATTCAGAAATGTATATATAGGCAATTTTTTCTAGTTCCTTACCACGTCACAGTGTGTAACGGAACACCCATAGCTGAGTTTTTGCATTCCTGTGGCAGAGATCTGGAAACACACTGATATTCACTGGTATAGCCCATACTGATATTTGTCACGTGTGAAAGAAGGAGCAGGAAGACTGGCGACTACAAGCTGCGCCCACGGAGTTGTCTACTCACCTTTTTTAACCGACACCAAAAAAAGAGGAAGGTATCAATTCCACTTTTTTTGTATCTTACCTCAGAACTTTGTACTGGATTGACCGATTTTTAATCAACATGTGGTGCTCATTATGTGTTCTTGTTTAAATGAGATCTGACAAGAACTTTTTGAACTATCCCTAGTAATGGGTGTTTACTTGACTGCGTCTACCTGCGTTGTATTACTTACTGGTTGATGTAATAAATAAGTCTCTCTAATATATATATAGCTATGCCAGTCGGCTGTTACCTATAACACAAGTTTTGAGTTGCTTACTTTAGGAACTGATGACCGTATGTGTATGACCGTATGTTGTAAATATTTATTTATTTCTAATTTCATTAAAGCTGGTTTGTTACGCTAAATTTTAATCAAAATCTACGCAACCTCTGAATGAAGTTCTGTTGTATTTCTTTTTACTATCAATGGCTTTTTGTTTATTTGTGTATTGGAAATAAATAAGATTGCTAATTATAACATATCTGTTACCCAAGGCTCTAAACGGAGCTCTAGTAATGAAGTTCAACTTTTCGTATATGTGACAAAGTAATCTTCAAAAGCGATATAAATAGATCCCTTATTCGTGTTTTAATTTTTAGTTGTTTTTTTTTAGTAAAGGAAAGGAGCGCGGTTAATCGAATGAATTAACTTCAGGTTTTTAATTCGTCGCCATTAAGTTTGAGACAAGTTTAGTAGTTACCTACTTACTTGCAAACTCAGCGATGTTAGGTATGTAAGTCGTGACCGTATTGAACGTTAATTCCTACAAGTTTGCTTTACAAACAAAAATAAAAATTTAAAATAACACGAAATGATAGCCTTTTTGATTTAGTATTTATTTTTAACGAGTCTTGTGGTTTTGGGTTTAATTTTATCTGCCTTAATAAATACAATAGAACTTCTACACGCTCTCATTTTAATTACATTTAGTTCCTAACTTGATTCTTTTTTATTCAAGCGAAGTTATCATGAATTTTGCTGAAATTGACTGGTAATAAATTGGTTCCGATGAATCAGATGTTTGAATTATTTAATGTTAAACTAATCGTATGTTACAATAATACATCAAATGACACTACTAGTGCCATCTATTGGGGGTGTTGTAGAGTAATTCAATATTGATTGTAATCTGTTGAATTAATTAAATGATTTATATTTGCAACTCTTTCCTTTTGTTATAAAATGTAGTTCGCTGTTCGCCACCATTGTTTTAACTTGTTAAGTCATTGTATTATAATTATTAGTTTGCAATCGAAAAAAACTGTCTTCAATTATGTACATGGACATAAAATTATGTTAAATACAGAGTTGAAGTGGGTAGTTGTAAATAATACGATTCGATGATTTAATGTATACGAAATTAAAAAACATTTCAATTCATTTTGTTCTTTGATTTAATTTTGTAAATGTATTCTAGTATTGAGTAGAAGAGTTTGAGGAAAAGATATAAGTTAGTGAAGATAGAAAGAGAGAGAGTTTAAAGACTTAAGTTTCGTAAGTTTTACTTCAGTCGTGTGGTCTAAAGCACACTCGTATATTAAGTAAAAACAAACTAATTGTAATCGTTCGCTAATGAACTCATTTATACAAAGAATACAGTTCGCTAATAGTGTATTAAAATGGTGGCATTGTATTTAAATGCAGTCAATTATTCAACGTCAGATGAACCGCCTTTTCGTTTGTTGGCTGTTGCTTCATCACATAGTATAAAACAAAGTCGCTTACCGCTGTCTTTATGCTTAGATCTTTGAAACTACGCAACGGACTTTGATGCTGTTTTCTTTAGTAAATAGAGTAACTCCAGAGGAAGGATTATATGTATAATACATGCATTAATATAGTAGAAGAACACAGATAATTTTTGCAACCGAGCGAGGCTAGTTTAAAATAAAATGAAAATTAAATCAGTGTATTTTGTTGAATGCGAGGTCTTAGTAATATAGTTCCGTTAACCCAGTAGGGCACGGAACCTTAAAAATAACCGTACAACCGTACCTTTCAAACTATTTTATATTGTTTTGTACAGTCAAGCATCTTTCTTGTCAAGTGACTTTAAAAAAGGAGGTCCAATAAAGGATTCTCAATATTTATTTATAAAGTAAACCAACAAAAACACACTCTGTATGTAAATCCTACAAACGTCGATGTTTTAACCGTTTTAAGAAAAGACGAATGTTAGCAATTCGACTGTACTTTTTTGTGTGTGATACCTCATAACTTTACTCAGTGTATCGATTTTGATGATTATTATTTCATTCAAAGACTGACGCATGTCATGTGTTGCCGTTCAAATGTGAGCAATACCTGATGAGTAGTTCCGAGTTATCTCTAGCAGTGCGTGTGTAACTGACTTCATGACTATTAATTGTTGATGTAAATTCAAGTCGATCTTTTAACGTGACAACGTCTAATATAGCGATGACGTCGACTGCATGCACGAAAAAGGATGACGCAGCGTTACGCTCATTGTACGCCAGGGCCCGCTTCTATCTCTCTTCCACTGGCCTGTGCACCCGAGGAGATGTTTTGTTATGACGCTGTCACGTTAAACTATCGTCCGTAGACCAACTTTACAGACCACCAATTTTTTTTATTAAGAATACATTGAAATGTTGTTGATATCGTTAAAACGGGCAACACACCGCCAAGTATAAAAGCTACACTTAGGGGAAGGTCGCCCATTTTGGAAACGTACAGAATAAATTTTATGTACAAAAATTAAAATCTTGTTACCGCGATTCACCGTTTGTAGTCAAAGATGAGCGCCATCTATCGGCAATGTAATTTTAACTGTCGTTCCGTAGAATGTTGTGAAGATTTCGGAAGAAATTAATCGTTAACGAATCAGATCTATAGAAATTTCTCACTGAGTGATTGTTTGATGTATGTTACGAGAGAATGTGAATGTACCAAATATTCTGTGTCTCGACTTGTTGACTGATGGCGCTCATCTTCGATTACAAATACTGCGTTGCGGTGTTAAGATTATTATTGTTGTACATATTGTCAGTTATTAACATTTGAGCATCTGGATAAAGTCATTACAGAAATAGATGTGATTCTTTAATGTTCCGTATCCCGCCACAGGGCGGCACGGAACTCCTGAGGACATGAGACTAATGGAATTAAAACAAAGTTAATGTTAATAAGAGAGTTTGATATCTTCTTATGTCAATAGAATCAGCATCCACATTCCGAACTGATGGTGGCTTCACATTCACTAAAACTAATTGTTCAAATCTATTTGGTAATTAATTGTTTTGATAGTTAAAAATATACAGTTTGTAATTTTAGTAAAAAGATAATTGAAATCAAGTATTTTTTTAATATAAAATATGTACCACCATTTATTGTTTTTTCCGACTACCCACTTCTAACATATATATTTGATGGATTTACGTTGATTACAACTCCTGTGTCGTGATGACAAGATTTAATTTAATGTTTACTTCGAGATTTCATCAGTCTTCACACTTTTTTAGAAATTAAAAAAAAAACTGATCAGTAATTGATAAGTGAAATGACATTTGAATATAATTAGATAAGTCAAAAACGTTTACATTCACTAAATGTGTTATGTATGTTCTAGTATTTTGGTTGCAAAATAAGATTAAAACGATAAGTAAAACGAGATATTTACCATGTTCGTCGAGTCACTATAAGTTTCTGATTTTTCGTTGGTTCAGATATAACGCCTGAGTAGTTAGATATAAATAATAATTATTGATATAAAGGCCAAAGTCGAAATTTTAGTAGTACAGTTTTGTTTAGTGTTGCCCAAATTCAGTCTTGGTCTTGCAGTCTTGGTCTTGTTCTTGCGTTTTTGCAAGACCAAGACCAAGAACAAGACCGCGAATTTTTAGCAAGACCAAGACCAAGACTGACCGTGCAAGACTTGAGCAAGAACAAGACATAGCCTGCAAGACTCTTGCGTCTTGCAGCTAGGACTTAGCGCTATTTCACTGAGTAGTTAGGTGTAACAGTTCGGTGTATAGGTAGGTACGCTTAGGGATTCTATGAGACGCAAAAAACTGTATCAAAGAATATGAAAAACTGGACCTATGCGCATTACGACTAATACCATAAACATAGCGAATAAAAAAATATCTATTAAAATCAAACTGAGTGCATGCATAGTTATGTTATAACCATCGGCACTTTGATAATGCGGCATCAAAGGTTTTGTACTTACTTCTCAAAGAAATTTGCCGCTTTTCGGAAGAACATGGTTATGATACACGCGCCGGCGGCTTCTTTTGAAATCTAAAACAATCGTTGCCGCCACGCCGAAATCATAACATTTGACACTATTTGATTGCCGCCATAGGGCGTAGGTATACTCATGCAAAATAATTTCGAATTTTAAGAGTACCTACAGGTGTTCCAAAGAATAAATAAGTTTCAGAGTGCTTAGAATGAAAATGAATACATTATACTGATCACGCAAGTAGTATTATGATTAGGATAAAATGGTAAGGATAGGTAGTAGATGTCATATTAATTCATTCTAGTAAGTATATATTATAATATTGATTACTTATATGGTTTTAAACTAATTACTTAGGTACTATTATTGTACATTTAGTCATTATATTTCTTAAGTTTTTACAAGAAAAAATAGCAAAAAGTGTTCAAATATCACCCGTTTAATAAATATTGTAGCCACTTTTAAATATACTTGAAACGTGTAAAAAAATTCTACAAAACTAATAAAATAATATAAAAAGCGTAGGTACTTACCTACTAATAAAATAAAAAGCCTGCGATAAGAGTTTTGTATTACTTACCAGCCCGAATATCTCTGAGAGAGATGATGAGAGTAAGTATTTACTAGCTGTGCCCGCGACTTCGTCCACGAGGAATAGTAACTTTGGAGGTATAGTGACGTTCAGGACTTATTTATTTATTTTAAAACTTCTGTCATCAAACATACAAACGAACTCTTCAGCTTTATAATATTAGTATAGATGTACGCCAAAACATTCACTTATATGTAAAGAATAGTGATTGGCACTAATTCTTTACATATATTTTATTCACGCGTCGCGTCTGTACAAGTAGGTAATATTTAGTGTGTGTTTGTACGCCGCACGCGGCATTGTTTGATTTGCGGCGGCATCCTTTTCATAGAGCCGGCACGTGGCGAGGCGGCGCGGTAGAAAGCAAAGAAACGTACTATAAATAAAGGAATTATTTTAATTCCAGTCATTTCCAATTGAGCTGTGCTTCGAGTCTAACTTAATAATTGTTTTTACTAATTCTCGTTGTTTTCTAAAAACGTATCACGTGTACAATTTAATATGAGTGACGAAGATTCAAATTATTCTAGTCCGAGTAACGAGAGTTTGAGTCACAGATCTAAAAGACCCAAAAGCAAATTTGAGGAGTTTTTCGAAATAATTCATGCATCCCAAACTGCCTTCTGTAAATTGTGCCAACATAAAAAGATTGAAATAAAAATGAAAAACAGAAACACTTCAAGCTTAAGGAAACATCTAATATCTTTCCACAAAAAGGAATCAGAAATATTTCTTCCTGTTAAACCAAAATTAAGTGGAGATATCACAAGCTTTTTAGTAACCGCTGGAAGAAGTGGACAGGTAAGAATATTTTTTTAACAGTTAAAAGAATTTTAACTCTGCGTAGCTATTCATGCGATACTTTCAAAAACGCCATTAACTTACGTAAGTATTTTTGACTTAGTGGTGTTTTCATCTAGGGGTGCGACATATTAAGTATGTAATTATCGTCTTAAATATTTTTTATAAACACCCATATTTTCATTTAATCGGCCAGTAACAACTAAGTACTTTATTTTGGTAAATTACAGTACAGTGCAACCTTAATATAACAAATATCAATTTAACGATTTTCTCGATTTAACAACAACAAACCTCCTCCTCTTATACGCTCAAACCTAGTATGTTTTAAATAATAACACAAGATTTATTGTTTTGTTTCAGTCGGAAAACAGCAGTGACAACATCACGACAGCTACAGTTGATTGGGTGGTGAAAAAATATCTTCCCTTCTCATTTTTCGATGACGAAGCTACACAAGTATATTTTCGATGTATTTGCCCTAATATGGTGTTTCCTAAAAGGTCTACACTTAGAAGGAAAGTCAAAGAGCGATTTGAAGAGCTCCAATTGAATCTCAAGGAACGACTTCAACAATTATCATCTAAAATGTCTTTTACCATTGATGGGTGGACGTCAATTGCTGGTAGGAGTTACTACGGGGTTACTATTCATTATATAGACAACGAATGGAAGTATCAATCTGTAGTTCTTGATTTTATACCATCACGCGGTCGACATACTGGGGAAGATATTGCAACGATTTTCCATGAATGTTTATTGGAATATGGCATAATTGATAAAATACAAGGTATCACGGTCGACAACGCAACTGCAAATACCAAATTTATGTATGAACTGGGCAAACAGCTGCCGCCACACTTTGATTCAGACAATCAACATTTCCGGTGCTTTGCTCACATTTTAAACCTTGGTGTACAAGATTTATTAAAGACCTTAGCATTACACTGTGAGTCTGACACTAACGCGCAAGATCAGCAGTACGAAGAATATGCAGACGAAACTGAGGATGAGGAAGATGAAGAATCTGCACCAAATATTGCTGACTCGCGTACATCTGTAACAAAGTTACGCAGTATTTCCAGTAAAATAAAAAGAAGTGAGATAGTGAAGAAGAAGTTTCAGTCTGCTTGTGAAGCAGCTGGCGTGCCATCAAATCTAAATGCCATTCTTGACTGTCCAACGAGATGGAATTCCACACATGATATGATTGGATTTGGTTTAAAAGTGAGACCGGGCATTGACATATTGTGCAGTTCTGTCACCGAATTAAATGATTTCCAAATCACAGCTAATGAATGGCAGGTACTCGAAAAATTACATAAATTTCTAATAAACTTTAAACTTTTAAGTACAAAACTTGGTGGAGACAAATATGTTACATTACCGCTAGTCATTGTATCATTCAATCTCTTGCTAGATAAAATTGAATCCATGGTAAAACAGTTAGATGAGAAACCTAATCGATCTGAAGTGGATGAAAGGCTCATTCTAGCTTTCCAAGCAGCTCGAGACAAAATGCTTAAACATTACAAGAAGAGCAACTGGATTTATTGTACTTCTTTAATTTTAGACCCAAGGCATAAGGCTCAGACTTTTGACCTGACAATGTGGGGGAAGCAACTTAAAACAGAAAGTCTGCGCAAGTTCAATGAACTTTATGAAGAATATAAAAGTCTACACTCACTGAACAAATCTCTGGTATTACCAGAAAAATAAAATAAAGTATGTGATGAAGATGAAGACGTAATAGACTTTGATAAACTCTATGAATGTCCCTCGACGTCATCTGGATCTTGTCTTCAAGGCTTAGTGATAGACGAGTTGGAGGAGTACCTGAGAAAACCAAGAACTGCCAGCTCGGAAGACATTTTAGATTGGTGGAGGACGCATGAGACAGAGTATCCGATTTTATCGAAAATGGCCCGTGATTTTCTCTCAATACCTGCAACTTCAGTACCTGCTGAGAGGTTATTTTCTAAAGCATCATTAGTAATTAGAAAACATAGAAATAGGTTAAGTGATGAGTCAGCCAGATGGTTACTTTGTATTAATTCTTGGTCAAAAAATTGATATAAAGTATCATAACCTAATGATAAAGCTGTTGATTTGTGTTGTATTTTATTTTTTATTCAAATAAATGATAAATCGTAAAACTCTTTTATTAAATTTCTTATAAGTTGAGGGTTCAATCGCTTTCTAGACAGATAAGTATTGTTCTTTAAAATACAGTCAAGTTATTGTAATTAATTTGTTTTTTTACATGTTTTAGCAAATGTAAGCTTATAAATCATAAATGTTTATTAAGAAACAGTTACTTCCATGGAAAACGACATATAGGTCAGTTGATTTTTCGAATTTCTTATCAAATCTTCAGTTATTTATTAATCTGCTTGATCTTTACTATGGCTATGTTAATTCAAGCTCACAATGTTCCAATTCTAATACGTTTTTCTAAGATTTAAAGTAAACTTTAATAAATAGTAATAGACTAATAGGTAATTGCAAGACTTGCAAGACTATTGCTGCAAGACCAAGACCAAGACCAAGACTGGGAGCGCAAGACCAAGACCAAGACCAAGACCAGGTGTATTGGCGCAAGACCAAGACCAAGACTGGCTAAGTCTCGTCTTGTTCTTGCATTTGGGCAACACTAGTTTTGTTAAACTTATGAGGGAACTTAGAACTTGAAACCTTGTCATAATTTTATTTAAAGATTTTATGAGAAACATGCCAATGTGTGTAATAAAACTTACACTAATTGCGAGTACTCCCATTTTCGAAATTATCATAACTGACTTTATTTACAATAATACAAATCTTGTCACCGCGATTCATTATTGTAAACCAACGATCAGCGCCAGCTGTCAACACGTCGAAACATGCGATAAACATCGATATAACAATAATAAAAGTCATTTAAAATTATAACAATGAAGTCCACTGGCGGTAGATGTAAATTAAATTACAAAACTGGACGCGTACCATACTATCTCTAAACATTTCGATTAATTTTGACCAAGATTTTACGAGTAATTGTGAGCTATATCTAATAACGCGTACTTGTGTATAAATTGAAGTCGATCTTTATTGTGTGACACAAACGCAGTCACTGACAGACGAACCTCACCGTCGGTTACAAATCCTAAATCACGGTGGCAAGATTTTATTATTGTGTGTAAACTCAAACATGATGTTTCAAGTAGGGAGTACATCTTCAGTTTCTCTTATGTTTCTTTAATTTTTGCACTTGCGTTGCACGCAGCTGTCAACGGTATACCAATTCACAATTTTAACTGTCACTCAAATTTTCCTAGCTCAAAGATCAGGAGATGCAACCAGTTCTGTATTGATTTTCTCATGTATATATCTCATGTACATAATTTTAAAAACCATAAAAATCACAGAGGTAGAGTACACAGTTCTGATAATTATGATTAAATTTTGTAACAAAGCGTCGTTCCATTGCAGTTGGAGTGAAGAAACGTAGATCGAAGAATGTGAATGTTCGGAGTGTCATAGAGTGTCTACTTGTTACTAGATGGCTCTCATCGTCATTTACAATATCTGAATCGCGATGGTAAGATTTTAATGTTTGTATATAAAGGCGATACTGATAATTTGAAACTGGCATGTAGTCTGTAGGTGCAATATTTGAACTGTAATTCAAATATTGCACTTACCGTCACATTTCAACTCCAAAAAAAAAAATTGAACAAGTTTTCATTTTCCGTGCACTCTATGCTTTGAGGTAATTTGTTAGTGACGAATCCTTATTGGCGTGAAATAAAGTTTGTAACTTTAATGAACGTTCAACTATAATATTATTTAAACTATAGTAATAATCAAGTAAGGTAGTAACTTCGGCTACATTCCTACCACATTCCACTAGGCTAAACGTCAACGAGGTTTGTTAGTTTAGACAACAGAGCTTAAAACTTCACGCATTCGTTGCAGTCCTTGAAATACGTAGAAATATAATGAAATTGTATTTCAGGGTTCTAAATAGCTTTTTTTTCTTAATTCTCATAAATTATTATTATTATTTATTATTATTATTCATATTACAAGCCGCGACAAGACCGCTCCTCGCAGATGTCGCTCAGACGAATCGTATTGATTGCAATTATTTTATCTGTATCCAACTAGTCTGTGAATATCTTCCTGTATGATCCTGTCTTCAGATCACATTGTAAAATGTACTTTACACACCTATCGTGTGTTTTATTTACGTAAAACCAAACAATGATACTTATTTTACAGAATTATAATCACATTCATACACACATATAACACATATGTATGTGTCGATAGATGGCGCTCATCGTTGGCTGTAAATACTGAATCGCGGTGGCGAGATCGTTGTTGTTGTGTTCAAGTATATCTGTAAAACCCGTTGGGATTGTCACCACCCAGTGATAAACAGCACTTGAGAGAGTAATTTTTGCAGTTCCTTACACGTCACAGTGTGTAACAGAACCCATAACTAAGTCTTCGCTGTCTATCTGCTATTTATATTTATTTATTTATTGTCCGTCTGCAGATCTATCCTTAGAGCCCTAATATTTGGACTCTTGTTACTTTCATAAAATTTATCTTATTACGGCTATTAATTTTTTTATCATTTTTTAATTTTTGTATCTGAATTTTATCTTGCGAATTTTTGCAGTTCCTTACCACGTCACTGTGTGTAACGAAAACTTCCCCAGTCGTACTGCTCCATATTTCGAGCAGGAAATTTAATCGAAAGCTGATTTTTATAACGTAGTCACATTTTAATTTCATTAAGATCTGATTACAACTTTTTGAGTAATTTTTGATAACGCGTATTTACTTGACTTTTTTTCGTTGACTGTATAGGCTGTAATGATGATGATGATGATGATGAATGAATGTTCAGTTGTTGATTGATTGGTTACTGACACTGAATTGTGGTGGTAAGATTTTTGTTGTTGTGTATGATGTCAATTAAATAATTCTAAATTTAGACAAAACAATTCCTGGCGTGTGATTAATGAACTCGAGTTTTTCTTCCGTTTTTAAAAATTATTAAAAAACACGACCAGACATATTTCCGAAATGTTGGAGGCGCGAACTGAGCATTGTGTCTCCATCTCTCATGTTACTTAGTGCGTAGATCGTTATGATTACCCGTTTCAAATATCTCTATAACCTTATTTTGAATCTTAATATCTACAATAAGTGTGTATGGTCTATGTCATATATTATGTCAGGTTTTTACAACGTTGGTAGTTAGTTATTTTGAGTTCCTGATTTTTCGTTTGTACTGATATGTTCTTGTCGCGAGATTTAAGTTCTCGTAATTACTTACTTTGAAAATATTTAAAAATTAAAAATCATTTGTTGAATTTAATTGTTATCTACAGAGGTAAATCTCGCGACAAGCTTTTATATTATATACATGGTCTAATTACATACATGACATACAACCATACTACAGACATGGCTACAATCGCCAGGACAACGTGAGTTATATAATAAAACAAGTAAACACATGTCTTGTAATGAAACTGCTCCAAATTAAATTTATTACATTATTTATTTATTAGAAATCTAAAATTGGTCAACTTTTGCGGGAAAATATTAAAAATGAGAGAACGGTATCATCGTGCAAGTGGTTCACGAACGAGACCGTTCTCCCGCATTCAAAAGTATTATAACCGACTTTATATAGAAGAAATAAAATCTTGAAACCACGATTCATTACCCGTAACAGGCCAATCAACGACTGAACATTTCTAGACATGTTCGGTGTATGTTGCAATTTGTTCATAGATGGCGCTCATGGTTCGATCAAAGCACCATCGATCAAACAAAGCGCATGTACGCTGTATGTTTCTACTTGGTAGCAGATGGCACTCATCGAGTTACGAATCGCGGTGACAAGGTTTTTATTATTGTGTTTATAGTCGATTATGAGAATGTCTTGCTTTGCTAGCGTTGGCTGTAGTAGCTAGCGCTAATAGTTCATAAGAGACTCACTTAATTTTTTCTAGTTCCGTCCCCTATCACCATGTAGGTGCAACGGAACCCTAATACATTAACTTATACTATCATTACAGCCTATACAGTCCACTGCTGGACATAGGCCTCCACAAGTTTACGCCAAAAATAACGTGAACTCATGTGTTTTTCCCATAGTCACCACGCTGGGCAGGCGGGTTGGTGACCGAACTTATACTAAAACTAACTATACTAAAGTGACTTATACTAAAGTGAGATTAATACATAAAAATTAAAATGAATCGCTTATCGTTACGACTCGCCTATACACATAAGTCACCGTATTTGCCGGTATATAAGAGTTTTAGGTTTATAGGGATATAACTTTAGATACACCAGTATTCATGAAAATATACTGAAAAATAAATTTGAAATTAAATACAAGATCGTTTTTAAGTCATAAAGCACGAAAAATGTTGTTGAATACTTGGAGTGATTGATTACTGAGAAAAGGATACAAATTGATAAATATCGATGTTTACGAATTTTTGACAGAGTTATATTATTTTGTATAAAAATTATTTCCGTAACTATTGCAGATAGAATAATGTGAGTAGACCAAAACTACATACTTTTTTTTGTAATAATCACAAAAAAAGTTTAACTCGACTTATATAATTTATCACATTGGACACGGATAATATTCGTTGTGTTTTGACTCATTGATAGATAGGACTCATGATTAAATACAAAATTCTAAGTCGCGGTGTCAAGGTTTTAATTACAGTATACAAAGGTAATTACGAAGTCGGTGTTTTATCTTCTTGACACTAAGGAAGGCGTGGGTTGCACTTACCTAGCTGTCAAAGTAGATATTTTTTTTATATCACTAGGTCGGCAAACAAGCGTACGGCTCACCTGATGGTAAGAGATTACCGTAGCTTATAGACGCCTACAATACCAGAAGCATCGAAAGCGCGTTGTCGACCCAATCCCCAAATCCCCCCAGGAGCTCTGGTCACCTTACTCACCAACAGGAACACAATAGTGCTTGAAAGCAGTATTATTTTGCTGTGGTCTTCTGTAAGGTCGAGGTACTACCCCAGTCGGGCTGCTCCATATTTTGAGCAGGAAATTCCTGCTGTGCCCTACCTCAGTTAAATAATATTCATTTAACAAAATAATATAACCAAGAAAACCATTGAACCATTGAACTGTTGAACCATTTCTCGTTCTAAATTAAAATTCTTAAAGATTAACATATTAATGACGTATGCACCTGGTGGTGCGTACGTCAGTGTGAATAATAGTAGATTAGTAGCCAAGGGCTGTAAGGCATCAATTGCAGCAGAAATTTTGGATAGCCTAATAACGATGCGTTATGCGGCTCTCCAATATTTTCAATTTTCGAAGTGATCGTAATTAACTTTACATATAAAAATAAAAATCTCGTCACCGCGATTCACAATAAGCAACCAACGATGAGTGCCATCTAGTAACAAGTAGAAACATACCAGTACATCCAATATTGACTGTGCTTGATCTGCATAACTTTATTTAAGACAAAATTTTGTACTGCGAGTGTTAATTTTTGTAACAGAATCTAGTATTTTATTTTATATAACTAGGTCGGTAAACCCTCATAACTAAGTCTTCGCATTCCTGTGTCAGAGTCCTGGAAACACACTTAGTGAATACAAAAAAAAAACATTCAAACCACGATAATCACCTGTATGGCACATACAGACATTTGTCACGAGTGAAAGAAGGAGCGGGAAGACTGGCGACTACAAACTGCGCTCACGGGGTTGTCTATAAGATATAACCACAAATAAAAGCAAAACGAAGTAAATGTTAATAGTTTGTAACCTCAGGACATTTAATTTTTTTAACCTACTTCAAAAAAGGCGATCAATTCCACTGTATTTTATGTGTGTCACCCCAGTACTTTGTATTGGATTGACCGATTTCGATGATTCTTGTTTTAATTGAAAGGTGGTGCTTGTCATGTGTTACCGTTTAAATGAAATCTGACAACAACTTTTTGAATTATCTCTAACAATGCGCATTTACTTGACTGCGTCTGCTTGCGTTGTGTTATTGGTCGATGTAATTGAAGTTGGTTTTTTCTTTTGGGAGTTAACACAATTACTCAAATGGCTTTCGCTGTTTAAATTTGTAAAACAATAATAAGCGTTAAAATGTAATTATAATCATAGAAGTCAATTCTATGCATTTCTACTTTGATTTACAATTTTAATTAATCAATTTAATATTGTAACGATTCTAATACGTGTACCGTCCCACCAATAGGAACGAAGTATGACAATGTCTTCATGTAATGTATATTGGTAGGAAATCAAGTTGATGTAAGCGTGTTCCGGTCGGTAAAAAAATTAGGTTCCTTGTGGTATTGGCTAGCGAACAATAGCCTTTGTCTCGTAGGGAAATTCACTCAAAATGGTGCCGTAGATATTAAATTGGAATAACTTCTTAAGCTCTCAATAAAGCTCATTTTCATACTGTCTTATTTTGTCATTTTTATGTGACGGTAGTTTAAAAGTAAATTACGAATCTACCGACACAATAATTATTTTTTGTAAACACGTCCATTAGGTCTTTATTTCATTTCGGTTTTGTCTTTAATTTCTCATAATAGCTTATAATAGATGAACCGTAGACTTAGCTAAGGTCAAAGTTTCTGCTGTTTTTAAAAATATAAACGAGACACCTTCTCTAATGTATACAACTTCTTTATTGTAAATGTTAAATTCTTAAGTAAAACTGTTAAGCGTCACTCGCAGGACCTTAAATCAATTTTTCGAAATTAATATACCTACTTAATGTTATATACAAAGACAAAAATCTTACCAGCGCGATTCATTATTCGTAATCGAAAAACAAAAAGCAGTTTGAACAGTTACAGATGGTCCACTTCGAGAAACTTATATTTAAGAAGATCTTTGTCTCATTACTCTAAACAGTGTTATTACAGTTTATATTCAACCCTACAGCAAGTTTTAATTAAATATTAAAATTCATACTACAAGCCGCGATAAGAGCGCTCCCTCGCGGATGTAGCTCAGACCAATCGTCTTGATACTTTCAATTCTTGCTAAAGTGGGTATAATTAAATATTCATGATGTTACTCTAATATGAGGTATATCTACAATTGTTGTGCTGTAAATGTCGCAATGACCAGTAAAAGCTAGATCACGAGAAGCGATTGAAGATCATTCGTAATTCTTCTTAACAATTATACGTGTTGTTTGTCTTGTATGAACATTCAGTTTTCTTTTGATTACTCAAGTATTCATTTCACAATAAATTAAATGATATATGTACCTATGTATAGTCGCATACATGTGTGTTTCACGTTCATAATATCTAAACCTCTTCTGTGAGATCAATATTTTTATACAAATGACTACATGTTGAAATAAAAATTAAATATTAAGTAAAATATATTGTTTCTGTCTGTAAGGATAAAAAAATAATTTTATTTATCAAAGTATCAAAATCACGGAAACATCGGACGATCTTGTTCAGTTCTAAGATCAAATTGTGTGAATCAGTTCTGTGAACCGTCGCACCGTTAAGATCGAGCAAAGCGACGCAGATTTCAACTAACAATAAAATTATCCGTTTACGAAGCGGGCTTAATGAAATTTAATGCTTAAAGTTATAAGAAAGTTAATCATATTATTTCATCACTTTTTATGCATGATTAACTTATACTATATTATATTATGTTACATTATATTATATTATTTGTTTTTATTTTTATTTAACCGACTTCAAAAAAGGAGGAGGTTAATCAATTCGACCGTATGTTCGGGGATAACTTCGTCGTTTATGAACCGAATTTGATAATTCTTTTTTTTTTTTTGGAAAGGACATATCCTAAGTGAAATACCATAATAAGAAAACCAGGATCTGATGAATGATGACCAGGAAATGATGATCCTAGAGAAATCGAGAGAAACCCTCGAAAACCCAAATAAATCTGATTACAACTTTTGAAGTAATCTTTGATAATGCGTATTTACTTGACTATTTTTTCGTCTACCTACGTTGTATTACTTATCAATGTAATTGAAGTCGGTTTTTCTTCGTTTGCCTGCAAACACAATTATATTATTTAATGTATGTTACCTCAGAACTTTTGACCGAGTGGACTAAATTCGATGATTTTTTTTGTTTTTTTTTTTTAGCGAAAGGTGTTGGACGTAATGTTTGTAGGTTCCATTTAAATGTAATTGATATCTAACAAGTACTATTCGAGTCATATCTAATAACACGTATTTACTTAACTAGTTTTTCGTATGTACCCACGTTGGACTTCTTATCGATCTAGTTGATAACATTTTTTTTTTGTTTGCGAGCAGACACAATTATCGAACTGAGATTTAATATGATAAAATGTAAATTGTTTTGACAAGTTTCGATTTCCGTATATTAGTCGGTAGAGACTAATTGTGGACTTGTTAAATGTATACCTACTGTCAGTAATGTATACATTGTAAATAATGGATACTGAGTAGTAGAAATTAGAATTAGAACACTATTTGTGCAGTTTCGTTTCCCATAGGTTTCAATGGAACGACAGTAATAAAACTCCACTCTCTGCTCATCTCACAGAGCTGTGTTTAGAAGAGTAACGGGACATTCAGAGACTACATATAGTTGAAATAGCTATAACGATAAACACTGATCATTAACTTTGATTGTATATTTGATAACTGTGATTGTAAGTGTGATTCGATTATTAATCTTCTCACAGCGATTCAATATTGGTGACCGTCTGTAAGTGCCGTCTATCATGATCACGACTTTGAATATTTGTTTTGAAATTTATAATTTAAATATTTGCGAAAATAAGGAGATTGCATAACGATGCGTTATGCACTCTCCAAGATTTTCAATTTTCGAACTGATCGTAATTAACTTTATATATAAAAATAAAAATCTCGTTACCGCGATTCAAAATAAGCAACCAACGATGAGTGCCATCTAGTAACAAGTAGAAATATACCAGTTCACCTTAATATTGACTGTGCTTGATCTGTGAAACTTTATTGAAGGCAAAATTATATAAAATAATACAACTTTGGCACAACTGAAACCAATCAATCAATCAAAAATTATTTCGGTAACTATAGCAGATAGAATGACGTAAGTAGACCAAACAAAATCCTTCTTTTTTCTCTGATAATGCCCAGCAAGAAAAAATATAACTCGACTCGTATTATATAATTTGTCACAGGAGGCACAGAAAATATGCGTTATGTTTTGACTCGATGATAGATAGGACTCGTGAATAAAAACAAATTCTAAATCGCGGTGGCAAGATTTTTAGGTAAATCTTATATCAAGAGCCGACGAATAAAAAATTTAACCTAACCTTTAACCTCAAAATTTGACCGTTTATCGGCATAATTTCGCCTATCTCCAAAATTAATTCGATGGCTCTTAATTTAAAGACTAACCGATTTTTATTACAGTAGAAAAACGTAATTATGAAATTGGTGTTTTATCTTCTTGACAATAAGGAAGGCGTGGGCAGAATGTCCGTAGTTGTTAAAGTAGATATATTTTAACAACATTCATGTAACCAAAAAAGTCAATTGTGAAAGTGTGGACCAGTGAGTTAATATTACGCTGAACAATTTTTTTCGTAAAATTAAAATTCTTAAAGTGAATAAAGCTATTTAATGATAAGATATAATTAAAATACATTTGCTTGAAATTATTTACGCATTTCGATTGGGGTTAATTCAATGGATTTTAATTATATTAAAAGGGGTAGGTGTGAATAATATTATTCGATAGTATAATTTTAAATACTTTTAAGTACGGTTTCTATATTCAAAAAATAGGTAAAAAAACTTTTTAAGTTAAACGGTTTTATGTTAAACATACATTGCAATGTTTAAGATAAATGTACTAAAAACCAAAAAATAATAAAATAGATACAGTCGTGGGAATTATAAACATATGCATAGACTAGACTAAAATAAAACCGTGGGGCACGTCAATTGTCTACAATCGTTGATTAAAATGTTTGTTTTGTAATGTTACACTATAATTAGGCAGTTGTTCAACCGACAACGATGGACGTGTGATAAGTAGGGCTAGAATGTGGAAACAAGCTAGCAAGCTCGATTATAAGCGAGTTTTAGGGTTTCATAGTGGTGAGCGAGTAGTACTTTTATCATATGTTTTGTCGATTAAAGACAAACTACGAACAGTGAAACGATTCCTCGCCAGCCAGCAGTGTGAATGTCCAACGATAAACTAGTTGAAACATCTCTTTTATTTACATGGAGTGTATAACTATTGGAATTTCCATGAGCAAGAAAATAGTAAGTAATTTCCTCACCGTCTGCGGGCCAACTGCCTATTTTAACGACGAATTAAACGATTCTTCTATCGCACATTAAGTCGATAATTTGTAGACAATTGACGTGCCCCACGGTTTTATTTTAGTCTAGTCTATGCATATGTTTATAATTCCCACGACTGTATCTATTTTATTATTTTTTGGTTTTTAGTACATTTATCTTAAACATTGCAATGTATGTTTAACATAAAACCGTTTAACTTAAAAAGTTTTTTTACCTATTTTTATTTTCTAGTTTTTAGTTTTTATTTCGCATTCTGTTTAATTCATTTAGTGCTTCATTATTGCAAGGCCCATCTTAAATATTGAGGTTGTATAGTGCACTGTATTCTTCTTGTCAAGCCCTTTTATTTGATACCCATATTGGTGGGATTGATAAAAAATTGTTATCAGACATTTGGTAGCGGCGGCCAGCTTAGATTTCAATTTTGCATAGTAAATTGTATTCTACTTGTTGAGACCTTTCATTTGATACCCATGTTGATGGGATTGATAAAACCTAAGTTATCCGCCATTTTGTAGAGGCCGCCATCTTGGATTTTAATTTTATATAGTACATTGATTATACTGGTTGAGCACTTTCATTTGATACCCATATTGATGGGATCGATAAAACCTACGTTATCCGCCATTTTGTAGCGGCCGCCATCTTGTATTTCAGTTTTTTATAGTATATTGTATTCTGCTTGTTGAGCCCTTTCATTTGATACCCATATTGATGGGATTAATAAAACATAAATTATCCGCCATTTTGTAGCGGCGGCCATCTTGAATTTATAATGATAATGAATAAACATAATTGTATTGTCACCAAAATCCAAAGTGTATACAAAATTTCAAATTAATCGGTTGACAGGAAGAGGGAGAAATTTGAATTACTAAATTTGACCCAAGAATAATAAAAAATAAAACAAACGGGGTGAGCTAAATAAAACCGTTTAAAAAACCGTTTAAAAACGATTACGTTGTAATTACGGAACTTAATATCTTAAATATAAATTTTTGATTTGTAAAATGTGGTGTACGAGTACAATAAATAATTTTTTAATCATAAAATAATTGTCATTACTTACGTTTCCTTGTTACGATAATTGTTATGAGTGAAGATAATTATTCAACATCAAGTAAAACGCAATCTTATCTATTTCCATACAAATTAATAATAACGGTAAAAAATCAGTCTTAAGGGCAGTTCGCAAATGAGCAGGTCCGACGTATTGAATGTTTGCTGTTTGTTGCAACTTATTGATGGACAGCGTGAGTTTATTAATAAAATAAATTAGTAAACACATGTCTTGTGTGGGCTACGCTATAACTTTTATTAATTACATTTATTATAAATCTGTAATTAGTTTCAACTTTTGCGGGAAATTATCAGATATGAGAGATCGAAACCGTCTGGTAAGTGATACACGAACGAGACCGTTCTTCCGCTGTCAAAAATATATTAACATTCGTAGCTGACTTTACATAGAAGGAATACAATCTTAACAATACGATTAATTACCCGTAACAGACCAATCAACGACTGAACATTCCTAGACATGTTCGCTGTATGTTGCAACTGGTTAATAGATGGTGCTCATGGTTCGAGCAAAGCTAGGCCAATCAAACAAAAGCGAATGTACCGTGTATGTTTCTACTTGGTAACAGGTGGCACTCATCAAGTTACAAATCGCGGTGGCAAGGTTTTCATTATTGTGTTCATTATCAATCATGAGAATGTCTTGCTTTGCTAGTGTTAGCACAGTAGTTAATGTGTAGTTAGCACTGTAGCTAGCGCTAATAGTTCATAAGATACTGACTTATTCACTACAATTTTTCTAATTCCGTCCCCTATCACCATGTAGGAGAAACGGAATCCTAATACATTTACTTACGTAACATAATATTAATATGTAAAAATGAACATGGGTCGCAACTCGTGATGATTGACCTGTTCACACAATTTACCTGATATATCTCTACTTATATAGCTTATCGCAAAATGGAAAAGATAATATTCGCTGTGTTTTGACTCGTTAAAAGACAAATGTCGTCATCATTATCATCACACCATCACCTCCCCAGCGTGGTGAATATGGGCAACACACGTAAGTTCACGCCATTTTTGACGTGAATTTCTGGAGGCCTATGTCCAGCAGTGGACTGCGATAGGCTAGTTTGTGTGTACATAGAAATAATTCATATACATATAAATAAATAAATAAACACAAATAATACTTCTAACAGACTCAGGCGGGAATCGAACCCGCAAACCGTGGAGCAGTAAGAAGGACCACTACAAACTGCGACAACGGGCTAGTCTATGCACAATGTGTGTTAAAATGGTAGATAATTATACAAACAATTAAAAACGAAACAAACTCAATTATAATAGCTTGTTATCTTAGGGCATTGACTTTTTATTTTTATTTTTAACCAATTTCAAAAAAGTAGGAGGTTATCAATTCCACTGTATTTTAAGTGTCTTACCCGAGAACTTTTTACTGCATGGGACCTAGTTCGATGATTCTTTTTTTTAATACATAAAGAAATACAATCTAATGGAAAATCTTCTCCTGTTTTGGAAGTTGGGTATAAATAAAGAAAAACACACACGTCTTACAAGGAAAACTAATTTTCATTATTATTTATGTCAGTCTTGTTACAGACGGACGAAGATGTTTAGTAACAAAGTTCCTTTACAGCTATGAGCTCTGAACGTGGTGATTTGTTTTTAATCGGATGACTGCTTTTTAAGTAATTTTGATAGCGCGTACTTTCTTGACTATTTTTTCGTCTACCCACGTTGTATTACTGGGTTACATTACTAGTCAATGTAATTGAAGTCGCTTTTCTTCTCGTTAGCGAGCAAACACAATTATCGAACTGAACTTTAATGTGCTTAAATATTAATTTTTTTGACAAGATTACGAGGTCTGTACATATAGACTAACTGACGACTTGTCAAATGTATACCTACTGTAAATAATGGATACTGACAGACGTAAATAACTACTAAATTTCAAAACATTATTTATGCAGTTTCGTTTCCCAAAGGTATGAATGGAAAGCTGTCTGCTCGTCTCACAGAGCTGTGCTTAGAAGAGTAACGGGACATTCAGAGACTACATATAGTTGAAATAGCTATAACGATAAACACTGATCATTAACTTTGTACGCCATTTCATTGTGCAAATGTAAGTTTAATTCAATTATTAATCTTCTCACAGCGATTCAGTATTGGTGACCGTCTGTAAGTGTCGTCTATGACGACGTTGAATATTTGTTTTGAAATTTATAATTTAAATATTTGTGAATATTTGGAGATACATATAACGATGCGTTATGCGGCTCTCCAAGATATTCAATTTTCGAAGTGATCGTAATTCACTTTACATATATAAATAAAAATCTCATTACCGCGATTCACCAATAAGCAACCAACGATGAGTGCCATCTAGTAACAAGTAGAAACATACGAGTACATCCAATATTGACTGTGCTTGATCTGCGTAACTTTATTTAAGACGAAATTATGTACTGCGGGTGTTAATATGTATAACAGTATCTAATATTTTTTTATATATAACTAGGTCGACAAACAAGCGTACAGCTTACGAGATTGTAAGCGATTGTAAGCTTATAGACTTGGCAGACCACACCAGAAGCATCGCAAACGCGTTGCCGACCGTATCGATCCCGCCAGGAGTTTTGGTCACCTTACTCACCAAAGGAACACATCTTTGCTTGAAAACAAATAAATAAATACACGCTTCACTCTCAACGGCCCCCAGTAGGATTTTAACCTGTGTCGGGGGTCCGGAAACACACACAATACACAAGCACAACCCCCAAGGAAGAAGGGGAGCCCTCTGGGAGGGCTCGGGGAAAAACGCACGCCCTAAGGGTGTCTCCTAGCGAGAGCGCACCTCGGCTTAGAGCATCGTCGGATTGTAGGAGGCGCTACACAGAGCGGCTTACGGACGGTCCGCTACGCGCCCAGGCACGTGCGAGCCGTCAAAATGCGTGGCGACCGTAACTCTCAACATTGTCACCACTGACTATGTTTACTATGATAAGAATCTTGTCACCGCGACTCAGTATTTTCAAAAAGCAATGAGCGCCATCTATCAACAAGTTGAAACTTACACCGAACATTCAATACGTCGGACCTGCTCATTGGCAACCTGGGCTTAAGACTAATTTTTTACCGCGATTGTTAATTTGTATGGAAATAGATAAGATTACGTTTCACTTGATATTAAATAGTTATCATCACTTATAATAATTATCGTAACAAGGAAACCTAACTATTGACAATTTTTTTTATTATTATTAAAAAACACCTTATTGGAGACCAAATTTTACAAATCAAAAATTTATATTTAAGCTTATAGAGTTTCGTAACAACAACGTAATTGTTGTTTGATGTAAAAACCGAATTCTAAAGTATTTAAAGTTATACTATCGAACAATATTATTCACAATTACCCCTTTTCATACAACCCATTGAATCCATTGAATTAACCACAATTGAATGCGTAAATAACTTCAAGCAAATGTATTTTAATTATATCTTCTCATTAAATAGCTTTATATTCACTTTAATCATTTTAATTTTGCGAAAAAAAAAAATGTTCGACGTAATAGTAACTCACTGGGCCACACTTTCTCGATTGACTTTTTTGGTTGCATGAATGTTGTTAAAATATATAATACTTTGACAACTACGGAAGTGTCGCCCACGCCTTCCTTAGTGACAAGAAGATAAATAACCGATTTCATAATTACCTTTGTATACTCTGCCGTCTTTATTAAAAAGGGCACAACTAACATTTTGTAAATAATGAGAAAATGGACTTTAAAATATTTTTTCTTTTTGTTGAAAAAAATCATCACAAAGCTATGTTTTCCGAAATTGTGCGAATGTAAATACTTGCATTTATATAGTACATATTAGACTATAGCAATATATTTCTTTTATTTTTAATGCATATAATAAAAAACAATCTTTTTTTCTTTCAACTTATCATAAAAAATAAGGTAAAAACAGAAATATTACGTTAAAAAGGCACATACAACAAAATGCGCCTTTTTAATGTAAAATATTAAGTAAAAGATTAAAATGTTACCATGACAAGGCACTTTTATTCAATTGTGTTCTTTTAGTGTAAAATTAGATACATAAAAATATAAAGTAAAATATTAAAACTTTATTACTTTTCTAAAAATAAAACAAGGCAGTTACTAGAAAATCAAACTTTTATTTTAAATTAATTGTATCTATCGATTAAGGAATTTAGTCAAAATCACAAATTATAATTAAATTCGTATAATTTAAAATGGCTTGCAGCAATTATTTGTCTAAAATGAAAAAAATTAACACAACCAGTAACAAACGTAAATAATATTCATCAAAATCAATAAAACATAGTTCATAGAAACAATAAAAAATCTTATGTTTAGAGATAGGAACAATTTATTATTATAATAGTACAGTAATTTAAATTTTTATCACAGTCACAAATTGGAATTAATTTATTATTACTAAAAATGGTACTTTGCACCAAATCTTTCTTGAACTAAAACTAGGTGATTATATTACGTTGAGTCTAAAAAAATCAGTCTTGCTTTATTTTAGTTTTCATAGTTTTTAATCAAATCAACTGATTGATCATTCACAGGTAAAGTTTCCCAAAAAACCTTTCTGTTGGTGGGCATAAGTGGGCCAAGCTTTGTAATTATAGTAGATTTCCTTTCACTCGCGATACCCCTTGGAACAAGCTTCTGTCGTGGAGGTGGTATTCCTTGTTTGATATTTTTTAACTTAAGAAAATCTAGCTCAAAATATTCGTCAGAGCCATGACTGCTTTTGAAGAAAAGAAAATTAGATCCTCTTCGAAAATTTGCCTCAGAAATATTGTTCATGTAAACTCGCAGATTAGAATTTTTTATTTTAAATGTCGAAGAGCAGTCTTCATAATCGTAAAAATCTTGAACTCCCATCTTCTTTACTATGGTGCGAGAGCCAGTATCAGATACAGCTTTACAGAAGTCTTCAAAGTCGTAGACACGCTTTTTTGTTTTTAGAGATCGTTCTACTCTGTGGTGGAATTCGTCTGCAGCCATGAATGTATGACCGGTTTCCAAGTAGCGTAAAGTAATAGTTTCAAAGTTAACTTCTGCAGAGTTTACTAAATATACCAGATAAGAATAAAGTGTCCAGTTTTTATTTTGTGCTGCACAGTTATCCAGCCACAAAATTATGTGTTTAAGGTCTCGGTTTTGTATAAAAAAGGCCCTAAAGCAACTCGCGATGTCCTCTTTTTTTCTTCCAGATATTGCTTCATGCCATAAGGCTGCAAAAGTAAGACCCATTCCATGCATATGTTTGTCGCCGATTGGCACAAAACTTTGGTTAAAAACAATAAGCCGCGGGCAAAACATCGCAGTTTTGAACTCTTCCATTCGAGGTAACATTATAACTTTTTCTAAATCGACGGCAAATATTAGGGTGTCAGTGTCATAATTCCTCTTCTGCGTCTGTTTAGCAGCGTCATCTTCGTATTTTTTGCGAGCTAAAATATATCTCTCATGGTGTTCTTCGTAATCCTTACACTCCTTACAATTTCTGTGTCTAATCATTTCTTGATGAGGGTTGTGTATTATAAAATTTTCACATAGCTCACATTCTTCTTGGCCTAATTTTGTAAATGAGATATTAAGTTCTTTTACAAGTTTTCTGTAAAAACCATAAGACACTTGCGTTTCAGGACCGGTTTCACAGTAATGCTTGTACATTATTCGTATATTAATGTCTGAAGGCAAATACATTTTATTAGGTGCGTGCTCACGTCTGTAGTGTGATACTGTGGGATTAAATGACATTATATGATCCGTAATTTTAGTAGGATCGATTTTTTTAGGATTCGGGTTGTGTCCACGGCCATCAATAAGAGATTCTGGGTACAATTCGGGCTTATAATTACTGTTCAGAACATTTCTTACTGCCTTACAGTTATTTTGGTTGTAGCCTAGGGTAGTGAGGAAAAAAGTCTTGCAAACAGGATCTTTGTTACCGTTTTCATCTGTCAAAAAATATGTTATAGTCTTCGATCGCGTGTAACGTTTACCTTCATTGACATCGTTTTCTCTATTTTTCGGTCTATCTGGTTTTCTTGTACTGGTATTGCATAAAAAAAAGTATTTCTGTTCCATCCATGACATTTTCCAAAAATTATTATTAATTATTTTCCGAAACTCTTCTGAAAAGCGCCTTGAGCACTTTTTTTGCAGATGTTTACCTGGCAACCTGCCTTTACAAAATATTTAGTTAATATTTTTTCTTCATTCTTTAGTCTCTTTCGATCTCTTAAGCTAACGTTGTATGTTTTCCGCTTCCTTATACTCCCTTTCTTAGTCAGTTGAACTGTTTCCCTGTCCGATTGTTCAGGTGATTCCAAAATTGTTCTGTGTTTAATTTTCTGTGAACATGGTATAAAGTCGGATTCCGAGTCACTGTTATTGCTACTGATGTTTTGTTGGCATGTTATAGGTAATTCGTAATCTAATAATGAATCATCAGAATCAAAATCTGACCAAATTTCCTCACTTGATGCCTGTACGGAATTTTTAATGGCACTTGTTGATGGGACAGATATCTGTTCCTTTACAAAGTTTTCTTTGCGTAAAGCAGCATTTACTAATTTTGCGCTTCTTGATGACATATTGCTGAAAAAAAAAAAATAGTATAATTATTATTGCTGAGCAATTACACTCGCTAAATAAATAAATAAAATAAATATCTTATAACATACACACACGGTCGTCTGTTCCTATGGTAAGAAACTTAATGCTTGTGTTACAGGTAACAGCCGACTGTTATAACTATATATTTTTTTATAAATATACATAGAAATGATACATATATAAATACAAATATTACACCCAGACTCAGGCGGGAATCGAACCCGCAACCCACGGTACTGAAGGGGTACTGTAGGGCCACTACAAATTACGCCAACGGGCATCAAAGTCAAAGCAAATGCAAGTTCAACTACAAGCTCTGTTCTCTAGCTTTTCAACTTCACACTTACAACTGCGACGTTATATATAGCGATGAAAAAGAAAGACAGACAAACAAACAAACAAACAAACAAATACATTTTAACATTTATAACATAATTAGCTAATAAAGTACCTATAGACAATGCACGAAAATGCATCACTATTTATAATTATGCATTATAAACAGTATAAATAGCAAAAGTTTAAAAACACGGCTATAGCGATTTTAACATTTATTCTGTTAAATATTTTGATTTTAATTTTCACTATACGAAAATATTTTTACCAGCAACTAACCCTTCTACGGTTTTTTAACAACATTAGTTGTAGTCTAGAAGGGTTATTTGTTGTTAAAAATGTTTAGATAAAAATAAATAAAAAGTATTAATAAGCATAGAAACAAGTAATAATAATTGTGTTTGCTCGCAAACGAAAAAAAAACCGACTTCAATTACATCGAAGAGTAATACAACGTAGATCGACGAAAAAATAGTAATACTTTGTTCGTATTCCATATAACGCGACATTATAAAATTGTAGAATTATATAATGTTCTACTGTTATTTCTAACATTTTGTTAGCGATTGTAGGCAGAAATTTCATAAAAGTCCCGTCGTCGATTCGCGCGAAGCGCTGACATCGCTTATTACGGCGGGTTTTTTAGTTGAAGCGGATTTATATTGTTTATTAAAAATATGTAATGTTCATGTTTTCACACAGCTCCGATGCACGACTGGAGTGTACCCCTTCAGATCAACTGTCTAAATAGGCACAAAAAGGCTTACTAGTCTAAGAAATATATTATTACTATATCAAATTGTAAATAAATGAATGCAATAACGCCATCTATCGGAACCTAATTGCGTTATTAGAAAACGTCTGAACGCCATCTCTAACAAGGTCATTCGTTCAGTAGATTTTACTGTTCAATTTTTTCATTCCGGGGCCTTAAATGAAAATCGATTCTTAAGGAGAAAACTCCAAAAACAGTCAAGTAAATACGCCATATCAGATATAGCTCAAAAAGTTCGAGTCAAATCTCAATTATATTTAAATGGGACCACATGACAAGCACCACCTATCGATTAAAAAAAGAATCATCGATATCGGTCTACCCAGTAAAACAGTAATGAGGTTAATATAACGTTGGTCGACGTAAAATAGCCAAGTAAATACCCAGTATTAGCGATAACTCAAAAATTAAAAGCTCAAATATATTTATAACGAATAAACTGCTACTCTCTACTCTAGTGGAATATTGTAATTTGATCGATAGTAAACGAAGTAATTTCATTACATTTTGATAGATGGCGTTGTGGCAAAGTATTGAACATGACCACAGTCGTCTTAACATCGTCATGTAAATACGTGTCATCAAAGATTACTCAAAAATTGCTCATTATATCTCAATCATATTTAAAACGGACGACATGACAAGTATTAGCTTTTGATTTATACAAAAAAGATCAAAATCAGTGCACCCAGTAAAAGATATAACGTATAATACAACGTAGGGTGACGAAAAAACCGTCAAGTAAATACGCAATATTAGATATAACTCACAAATTACGAATCAAATCTCAATTAAATTTGAATGGGACCACGTGACGAATAGTAGCTTTTAATTTATATAAGAAACGTCAAAATTGGTGCACCCAGTAAAAAATTATGAGGTTATAATACAACGTAAGGTGACGAAAATAATGTCAAGTAAATACGCGTTATCAAAGATTAATCAAAAAGTAGTTATCAGATCTCGATAAAATTTATATGTGACCACATGATAAATATCAGCTTTCGATTAAAGTAAAAATTATCAAAATCGATACACCCAGTAAAAAGTTATTGCGGATTTTCAAGAGTTTCTCTCGATTTCTCTGGGATCCCATCATCAGATCCTGGTTTCCTTATCATGGTACTAAACTAGGGATATCCCTTTTCCAACAAAAAAAGAATTATCAAAATCGGTACACCCAGTAGAAAGTTATGTGGTATAATACAACGTAGGTCGACGAAAAAAGCGTCAAGTAAAAACGCATTATTAGATATAATTAGAAAAGTAGTTCTTAGATCTCAAATAAATTTAAATGGGACCAATCGGCACACACCACCTTTCGATTAAAACAAAATTTGTCGAAATCGGTCTACCTGGTCAAAAGTTCTGATGTAACATACATAAAAAAAAAAAAAAAAAAAAAAAAAAAAAAAATACAGTCGAATTGAGAACCTCCTCCTTTTTTGGAAGTCGGTTAAAAATAACCTTACCAGAGCGACGCACCGACAAGCGTGGACTCGTATCGACAGGTTAGGCATAACTGGCGCAATTCCGTGAATACCTCGCCCCCCTCACTTTATTTATATTAATTGATATTACTAGCAAAGACATAACCGCCAGTGTGACTTTTTTAATTGCAATTTTTAAGACGTAGGTTTAATAATAAAGCCATAACTGCCAGTTGTGACCTTTCTTTTACATTAATTGTTAATGTGTTGGTATAAAAGATGAGCACAAGTGCCACATAAGCCTTTTATTTTTGACGTACGCCAGTTACGCCTTTTCAATTAAATATACTAAAATTTAAAGGTGGCTTATACGTCATATCTCTCAATGCGCCCTTTTCCTGTACTAAAACTTAAATAATGGTGTAGTTGTGTCCTTTAAGCTTATACTATTTCTGTTAATTTTGCTACTAAAAATACACAAAAAATTAGGCAGATAGACCTCTTTTTTCTGATTTCGAATATATATATAACTTAATTTCGCAAAATGTTAGTTGTGCCCTTCTTAATTAAGACGGCAGTACTGTAATAAGGTTAGTCTTTTTTTAGGTTTACTTTTTTTATTTGACGGCTCTTAATCTAAAGACTTACCTAAACATCTTGCCACTTCCACACAGTTTTTAGCGTTACTAGCCTGAACAGCGAGACAAATTTTCGAAATTATCATGGTTGACTTTACATACAAAAACAAATATCTTACCTTCACGATAATTGTCACTTTCACCCCTACTATTTTCGAGTTATTAGATGGCATTCATCTGCAGCTTTATATGATAACATTTTGATTCCTGATTGATGAAGAAGGAGGTTTTTAATTCGACTGTATTTTATTTTTTAACTGACTTCAAAAAAGGAGGAGGTTACTCAATTCGACCGTATATATAATTATATATATTTTTATGTATGTTCGGGGATAACTTCGTCGTTTATGAACCGATTATGATAATTCTTTTTTTGTTGGAAAGGACATATCCCAAGTGAAATACCATGATAAGGAAATCAGGATCTGATGATGGAATCCTAGAGAAATCGAGAGAAACCCTCGAAAACCCAAATAAATCTGATTACAACTTTTAGGGTTGTCTTTGATAATTCGTATCTACTTGATTATTTTTTCATCTACCTACGTTGTATTACTTATCAATGTAATTGAAGTCGGTTTTTATTCGTTTGCCTGCAAACACAATTATATTATTTAATGTATGTTACCTCAGAACTTTTGACCGAGTGGACTGATTTCGATAAATTTTTTTTTTTTAGCGAAAGGTGTTGGACGTAATGTGGCCATTTAAATGTAATTGATATCTAACAAGTACTATTCGAGTCATATCTCATAACGCGTATTTACTTAACTAGTTTTTCCCACGTATGTACCCACGTTGTACTTTGTGTACGTGAGCAAACACAATTATCGAACTGAGATTTAATATGATAAAATGTAAATTGTTTTGACAAGGTTTCGATTTCCGTATATTAGTCGGTAGAGATTAATTGTGGACTTGTTAAATGTACACCTACTGTCAATAATGTATATATTGTAAATAATGGAAACTGAGTAGGAGAAATTAGAATTAGAACACTATTTGTGCAGTTTCGTTTCCCATAGGCTTCAATGAAACGACAGTAATAAAACTCCACTCTCTGCTCATCTCACAGAGCTGTGCTTAGAAGAGTAGTGGGACATTCAGAGACTACATATAGTTGAAATAGCTCTAACGATAAACACTGATCATTAGCTTTGTACGCCATTTCATTGTGTGATTGTAAGTGTAATTCGTTTATTAATCTTCTCACAGCGATTCAGTATTGGTAACCGTGTGTAAGTATCGTCTATGACGACGTTGAATATCGGTATAGCAGATAGAATGACGTAAGTAGACCAAACAAAATCCTTCTTTTTTCTCTGATAATGCCCAGCAAGAAAAAATATAACTCGACTTGTATTATATAATTTGTCACAGGGGGTACAGAAAATATGCGTTATGTTTTGACTTGTTGATAGATAGGACTCGTGATTAAATACAAATTCTAAATCTCGGTGGCCAGATTTTTAGGTAAATCTTATATTAAGAGCCGACGAATAAAAAAAAATTTACTTATCCTATCTAAGCTCAAAATTTGACCGTTTATCGGCATAATTTCGCCTATCTATCTCCAAAATTAATTCGATGGCTCTTAATTTAAAGACTAGTCGATTTTTATTACAGTAGAACAAAAAAAAAAACCGACTTCAAAAAGGAAACTAAAAAGTGAAAAATAAATTTACTTAGTACAAAGTAATTCGTATTTTGATTTAGTTAATTAGAAATGATTAAATAAATATTTTATAATTTTGAAGTCGGTGCCAAGTAAAACCATAACTACTCTAGTATCTACTCATAAGTTGTATTCAGTTTTCTTTCATAATTTGTTTCATTGACTATTAGGTTGAATACTGTTATTATTCTGTTATTGTTTTGACATATCTAATAATATTTTTTGTACTTGTTTGTTGTGTGTGTGCTGTTTGTATTTGTTATTGTAGCCAGGTTGTTGTAGTATTTACTTGGCACCAACTTCAAAATTATAAAATATTTATTTAATCATTTCTGATTAACTACATCAAAATACGAATTACTTTGTACTAAGTAAATATATTTTTCACTTTTTAGTTTCCTTTTTGAAGTCGGTTTTTTTTTTTGTTAAAAATTATTTTATTTTACAATTTTTAGTGATGGGTAGACCTAACAAGGATGCTTTTTCTCTTATGTCGGGAGTTCGGAAACATACACAATACACAAGCACAAACACCCAGATCATGACAAACATCTATATGACCAATACAAATGTCTGTCGTGCGCGGGGATTGAACCCACTAACGCCAGCGCAACAGCCGGCGCTGTGACCGCTGCGCTAACGCGTCGACATACTATGAGTAAACTTCGCTATCAGGTGTACGTAATAACAACCGGGACTGACAGCCTAGCGTGTTCGCCGAGGCTAGGTTGGGAGAACCACAAGGATTAACAACTAGACCAAAAATAAATATTTATATAAACATAAATATCCACTCCGAGCTGGAATAGAACCCGCGACCGTCGGTGTTTAGGCGCCGCCGACACGGCACATGCACCATTATATCAAAGCGGTCGTCAAACAGCAAAAGGTAACTGCTGTAAATTGTTGAGAAATTCCCTCGAGTGTTTATGGGCTCTATCATCAAACCTGGTCCTGCGAGACAGATGATCACACCGCAGGTAATTGCTATAAATCGTTGAAAAGTTCCCTCGACTATCTTTCGTATCCATCATCAGACTGAAATAGCACTTATAACTCATATGCAAAGTTCTCATCAATAGGAACGAATTAAGTTCAAACAGCAGGTAATTGCTATAAGTCGTTGAAGAGTACCCTCGACTATCTTTCGTCTCCATCATCAGACTGAAATGGCATATATAACTCATATATATGCAAAGTTCTCATCAATAGAAACGAATTAAGTTCAAACAGCAGGTAATTGCTATAAATCGTTAAAGAGTTCCCTCGACTAACTTTTGTCTCCATCATCAGACTGTAATGGCACTTATAACTCATACAGGTGCAAAGTTCTCATCAATAGAAACGAATTAAGTTCAAAAAGCAGGTAATTGCTATAAATTGTTGAAGAGTTCCCTCGACTATCTTTCTTCTCCATCATCAGATCGACTCCAAACCTTTATTAAATAGTAGTGCTTTATAGTACTTAATGAAAACATGATTAAATTTACTAGTCACCCTTACGATTTTTGAAAGTTTCCCTCGATTTCTCTGGGATCCCATCATCAGATCCTGGTTTCCTTATCATGGTACCAAACTATGAATATCTCCTTTCCAACAAAAAAAGAATTATCAAAATCGGTTCATAAACAAAGAAGTTATCTCCGAACATACATAAAATATATATATATATACGGTCGAATTGAGTAACCTCCTCCTTTTCTTGAAGTCGGTTAAAAAGGTAATTATGAAATTGGTGTTTTGTCTTCTTAACACTAAGGGAGGCGTAGGCAGAACCTCCGTAGTTGTCAAAGTAGATATATTTTAACAACATTCATGTAACCAAAAAAGTCAATTGAGATAGTGTGGACCAGTGAGTTAATATTACGTTGAACGATTTTTTTTCGTAAAATTAAAATTCTTAAAGTGAATAAAGCTATTTAATGATAAGATATAATTAAAATACATTTGCTTGAAGTTATTTACGCGTTCAAGTGGGGTTAATTCAATGGATTTTAATTATATTAAAAGGGGTAGTTGTGAATAATATTATTCGATAGTATAATTTTAAATACTTTTAAGTACGGTTTCTATATTCAAAAAATAGGTAAAAAAACTTTTTAAGTTAAACGGTTTTATGTTAAACATACATTGCAATGTTTAAGATAAATGTACTAAAAACCAAAAAATAATAAAATAGATACAGTCGTGGGAATTATAAACATATGCATAGACTAGACTAAAATAAAACCGTGGGGCACGTCAATTGTCTACAAATTATCGACTTAATGTGCGATAAAAGAATCGTTTAATTCGTCGTTCAATCAATTGCAGTTCGCAAATGAGCAGGTCCGACGTATTGAATGTTCGGTGTTTGTTGCAACTTATTGATAGACAGCGTGAGTTTATTAATAAAATAAATAAGTAAACACATGTCTTGTGTGGGCTACGCCATAACTTTTATTTATTACATTAATTGTATATCTGTAATTAGTTTCAACTTTTGCGGGAAATTATCAGAAATGAGAGATCGAAACCGTCTGGTAAGCGATACACGAACGAGACCGTTCTCCCGCTGTCAAAAGTATCGTAACTGACTTTACATAGAAGGAATAAAATCTTAACAACACGATTAATTACTCGTAACAAACCATACATACAGAAGTACATGTGCGCTGTATGTTGCAACTTGTTGATAGATGGCGCTCATGGTTCGAGCAAAGCTAGGCCGATTAAACAAAACCGAATGTATCGTGTATGTTTCTACTTGGGAACAGATGGCACTCATCAAGTTACAAATCGCGGTGGCAAGTTTTTTATTATTATGTTCATAGTCGATTATGAGTATGTCTTGCTTTGCTAGCGTTAGCACAGTAGTTAATGTGTAGTTAGCACTGTAGCTAGCGCTAATAGTTCATAACTTAGGTGCTATTAGCTACAATTTTTGTAATTCCGTCCCCTATCACCAAGTAGGAAAAACGGAACCCTAATACATTTACTTACATACCATAATTAATACATAAAAATTAACACGAGTCGCTACTCGTGACGATTTATCTGTTTCCAGGTGGACTTTAAAAATAGTAATATTTATCAAAAAATTTACCATAAGAAAAAAAATTCATCACAGAACCGATATAATGCTATAAGATATACAATATTATATGTACAGAGTAGTTAGGAGGAAAATAAAGTAAATTACTGTGACCCGCGGTTTCACCTGCAGCTCACGGTCTAATCTCAAAAGTATGTTGGAACGCACTAAATAAAACTGACTAAACCGATTCTAAAAGCACTCATTATATTAAAAAAGCCTGCGCAATAAGGGATATATTCAAAACATTGCGAAACAACTCACAGTGACGGTACAACAACTAAACATCTAAGTACAACCGCACTGCGCGAATCTAGTTTCAAACAAAAACACAGAACCAAAAGAAAACGCCTCACTATCACGGATCTAATCAATTAGAAACGTAACAAGTGAGCCGTGTGAAGGAGACGCAATGTTTCCTCAAACAAAGACGATGTTTTATTTAAAGCTCTAATTTACATCGAACACGGCGCGTCCGTCTCCACTCGAAGCGTTCTTTTATCGAGATTATTATTTCTTTACGATTCGTCGAGACTTGTGCGGATGACACGTTTGTTGTTGAACACAGAGAGGCCTCCGTTGTGAAACCGAGTTATATAATATGCCATCTGGAAATATTGTATATATTTAATTAATATTAATAAAGAAATATTAGCTGTCGTTTACAATACACACTAAAACACGTGAACAAACTATTGTACATAATCGTAACTGTTGTTACAATAGGGACATGTATTTATATGGATATATCTATACATTTATACGTTGACTTCAAATCTAAATATTTATAGTAAATTTAAAGCTTACCGTATCAACAGTATAACATCGTATAAATAACATCCGAAGCGTGAAATTGAATCCTACTTCTCGTGAAATACGAATGTCTTATAGCTACCAAAAATCGTATGGAAATTTAAATGTAATTTGAAATTCAGCGTCTACTGCGCACAAATATTGAAATATTTTTTTTTCTTTTCAAAAATTGCCTTTCGAAATGTTATAAATACAAAGAATAGGGAAAAAATATATTAAGTTGACGTCACACATATGTTCCGATGTGTTATACATATGTGAGTTATTGCTCTCGGGGAAACTGTTGCGCGCAGATAATGAAAAACGAGAAAATATTTTTTCATTCTTTTAGCATTAAATACGTCCAGTCTCCTATTATACCCGTCTTTTTCACCCACGAGCTATCTCTCTCTAATGTTTAAGAAAACAGTGATTAGCAAAGAATGCAGAACCCCATTTGTATGCTCATTAGCGATCCCCTGAACACTTGACAAAACTTCGCCTATTTGAGGGTGGTCCAATTTATAAGAGAAAGCAATTTGGTGCAACAGTTAAAGAAGAAATATGCATGACTTGGATCAGTTTCTTAGTTTCTTTTTTAAACCGACTCGGTTTGTTTTGGACTCGGACACAAAGACTTTCGTAGCACTGGATACAATTTTACATGACGTAATTCTTAAGATCTGTCAGAATAAAAAAAAAACGACAACAAACACGTTTCTTCTAGAGAAGCTTCCTCTTGTTATAAAAATAATATTTCAAATGTCTACACAAGTTGATAGTGGAATAGTACAGTTTCAAATATACAGCTTAAAGGTATACAGACAAATAGACAAGCGGACGGTGAGGTTATAACAGGGTTGCGTTCTTTTATTCCTAGTTTATATTAAATACAAAACGCTCTCAGCAATAACTTGTACCACGACATGAAAGATCAATGTAAAACATTTAGGGGCAAAGTTTAATTATAAAGAAAATTTTTATAGCTCAGAGATGACTTGAAAGAATTTACATCAGATGTTAAAGGCGTATTAATCTCTTAATGTTCATAAGGTCCTCATCTACTGCTCGGTGCTTTCGAGAATTCTCTTTATGAGTATTTTTATAACGCTTCAGATGACAACACGTCACGTATTAAATATTGTTTCTAGTACAGATGTTATTCCAAATCTACTATCTGACGTAACGTTCATGTCCGTTTCTAATCACCACTGCACACTAATTGTATCCTAATATTGGATTAAATTTGATTACTAACAAATATAGTAATAAATAAATGTCTAATAATAGTAAAAAATTCAGTTCATAGGTGAATCACTAATTCATTAAGACAATTGACTCAACACTTCATCTTAAATAAAACAAACACACAATGAGCCTCTCATCACGTGAGCTCTCGGCGGTCAAGCGCTCAGTACACGATAAGCGTTGGAACACTTCCTCAACAATAATATTATTTCTTCGGACCTGCGGCGAGGAGATAGTGATGTTAGCTGTACACTCGTTTACGTTATATGGAACAAAAATCTTTTGACAACTTTGTTTAACAAAAAAATCCTAGGAACCAAGTTATGACGACATACAAACTGTGTTGACACAGGTGCTATATTTTTTAAAGGTGAGTAGTAGATGAACTAACAACCTCTTTTTTTCTTTCACTGAAATCTTAAAAATATAAATATTACCTCATCCAAACTGTTTTGCGCGATGTATGCATTTCGGAATTCAGTAAAAATTAATGTTTTAAAAATGTATATCGTGAATGTACCAACATTTTTATTCTCGTTCAACGCTTCTTTTTAAGACAAACTGTTTTGATATGTCCGCCCCAACAGTCCCCAGCCCTCTTGTTATGTCAGGCTGCCGGACCGCGATAAGTGACGTAACGAATATAGTGGGATTATCTTACACAGCTTCCCGAACAAACCCGGTCACCTGATTGACAGTAGAAGTATTATAGTATAATTATATTATATTGAAGTATTATAGCATAAGTATAATTTATACAATATCGTATATTATATAGGAAGGCAAATCGGTACAACCGCCAGGACAGCGTGAGTTTATTAATAAAATAAATAAGTAAACACGTGTCTTGTATAGGAAACCATTATAACTTACATTTATCACATTAATTATTTTTTAGAAATCAGTAATTAACACTATACTTCTATAACATTATTCTTCTTTTTATTTTTTCTTTAATAGAACTATTGTATAACAGAATTATTATTCTTCTTTTTATTTTTTCTTTAATAGAACTATTGTATAACAGAAAAGTAATAAACAGTGAATAAATTTTTACCTTAAGCCCACGTGACGGTAGCGAAACGGCCAAGCCACATATTTTGACTAAGGTGTAGAGTTTGTGAAGTTAGGGCTTGTAGAGTTAGGGCGTGTAGAGTTAGAAGCTTGGCTCTACATGAGATCTGATCTCTTTTTGACATTGCGAGCCATATGATCTCGTCTTGGCAACATTTTACATGAAAATGTTTTTGGTGGGATATTAATATTACGTTGAACCATTTCTCTTTCAAAGTTAAAATTCTTAAAGGTTAATAATATATTAATGACGTATGCACTTGGCGGTACGTAAGTCTGTCAACAAGATATACTCGTAAGTAAGGTACATTCACTTGAAGTCGTTTGCGGATAATGGATGTAGTAAAATTAAAGGGGGTAGTTGTGAATAATATGATTTGTTAGTATAACTTTAAGTGTTTTATATATATACTAGCTGTGCCCGCGGCTTCGCCCGCGTTGAAATCAGTTTGTCACAAAGTTTTCCCGGCAAACTTCCAGTGAAACTCTCATCAAAATCGGCTTTGCCGTTCCGTAAACCTTCCTCTTGAAGCCCTCTCTCCATTTGTGAAACCGCATGAAAATCCGTTTAGTAGATTTTGAGGGAATCGGTCACATACGCTTTTGGGAACTTTGTTTTATAATGCACTAACTGTTGCCCGCGACTACGTCTGCGTGGTTATGAAGATATGCATTACTATTAAGATGCTTAACGCAAATTATTTTTTTATTTCAGTCACTTGAAATGCTTATCACTCTGAGTAACTTTTTCAAAGGCACAATTTAGTATAATTTAATAGTTATTTTTATAAAACCTCTCTATACACCACATTTTTAGTTTTATTTTCAGGCTGCAGTATGAATAACCTATCAGGCGAACTTGTTGCTACTGTATATGTTTCATACAAACTATCAACCCCAATTAAACCCCCTTAGCGATGGAATATTGCAAAATCCGTTCTTAGCGGACGTCTACTAACTATAATCTACCTCCCTGCCAAATTTCATCTTTGTCCATCTTGGATGGATGGACCATCCAGCGGTTTTTGAGTTCTCGTGATGTCAATCAGTGACCTTTCTCTTATATATATATATATATAATATATATATATATAAGATATATATATATATATATATATATATATATATATATATATAGATTACGATGTATTATTTGGAAACTTCCTGGCCATCTATAGAGCATACATTTTAAATTTCAAGTCTCTTACCTTAATAACATATGACTTTCATATAAACTTCCAACCCCCGTTTTATCCCCTTATGGATCGAGTTTCGTAAAATCCGTTTTCAGCGGATGTTTACGCCCTATAAGGAACCTATCTGCAAAATTTCAAGTTTGTAGCTGTTATAGTTTCAGAGATTTCGTGATGAGTGAGCCAACCTACCATACCCCATTTTAACCCCAAAAGGGAGTTGATTTCTAAAGATACATTATTTGAACACCTTCTCAACATCTATAGAGCATACATTTTAAATTTCAAGTCTCTTACTTCAAAAACATAGGACTTTCATACAAACTTCCAATCCCCGTTTTATCACCTTAGGGGTCGAGTTTCATAAAATTCGTTCTTAGCAAATGTATATGTCTTATAAGGAACCTACTTGCCAATTTTCAAATTTGTAGCTGTTATAGTTTCGGAGATTTCGTGATGAGTAAGTCAACCTACCATCCCCCGTTTTAACCCCAAAAGGGAGTTGATTTCTAAAGATACATTATTTGAACACCTTCTCACTATCTATAGAGCATACATTTTAAATTTCAAGTCTCTTCCTCCAAAAACATAGGACTTTCATACAAACTTCCTACCCCCGTTTTATCCCCTTAGGGGTAGAGTTTCATAAAATTCGTTCTTAGCAAATGTATACGCCCTATAAGAAACGTACCTGCCAAATTTCAAGTTTGCAGGTATTATAGTTTCGGAGATTTCGTGATGAGTGAATCAACCTACCATCCCCCGTTTTAACCCCAAAACGGAGTTGATTTCTAAATATACATTATTTGGACACCTTCTCATCATCTATAGAGCATACATTTTAAATTTCAAGTCTCTTACTTCAAAAACATAGGACTTTCATACTAACTTCCAAACCCCGTTTTACCCCCTTAGGGGTCGAGTTTTGCAAAACCCGTTCTTAGCAAATGTCTACGCCCTATAAGAAGCCTATCTGCCAAATTTCAAGTTTGTAGGTGTTATAGTTTTGGAGATTTCGTGATGAGTGAGTAAACCTACCATCCCCCGTTTTAACCCAAAAAGGGGTTGATTTCTAAAGATACATTATTTAGACACCTTTTCGCCATCTATCTATAGAGCTTACATTTTAAATTTCAAGTCTCTTACGTCAAAAACATGGGACTCTCATACAAACTTCCAATCCCCATTTTACCCCCTTAGGGGTTGAGTTTCGTAAAATCCGTTCTTAGCGGATCTCTACGTCCTATAAGGAGCCTACCTGCCAAATTTCAAGTTTGTAGGTGTTACAGTTTCGGAGATTTCGTGATGAGTGAGTGACCTTTCGCTTTTATATATATTATTATAGATATCCAGTCCCTACATTCAAAAAACGATTTTTTTTATTATAAACCATAATGAGCTTTAAATAAATTGTTGATTTGTAAAATGTTGCGTACAATAAAGTTATAAATAAATAAACAAAAAAAATCTTAATTTGGTTTCCTCGTTTCGATATTAGGAGTGATGATAACTATATAACATCGAATGAATCATAATTTCATCTGTTTCCGTACATATTGATAATCCTAGTAAAAGTTTCGTCTTAAGTCGTCATAGTTCGCAGATCAGCAGATCAGTCGCATCAAATGACTGGTGTAGGTTTCTGCTTGTTGATAGATGGCGCTCATTGTAAGTTTCAAATACTGACTCACGATGGCAAGATCACTATTACAGTGTATATAGTTACATGAGATTATTTCGGACATCGAAACAAAACCACAAATTAGTTACTATTTTTGGAGTTCTCTACCCCGTAACAGGCCGTAGGAACTTAATATTACTAAATCTCACCTGTACGTCGTTGTCACAGGACTGTCTTTAGAACTGTAATATTAAAATATTACTTGTTCAACGTGAAGGGTTGTGTTCGTTTGTTGGTTAAAAAAGAAGAAGGTTACTCAATTCGACCGTATATAAATATATATATTAATATATATATATAAATATATATATATATATATATATATATATATATATTCTTTATTGCACTTTAAAAAAAAAATCACAATTACAAGTCATTTTTACAAAAAATGTTGGCAAGGGCGAACTTATCTCTGTAAGAGATCTCTACCAGTCTACCCATGGTGGTGAGAGAAGATGTTATCGCGGGACTCAAAAGTGCATTTGTGATAAAGTGAAAAAAAAACTGAACAAAAAGTTAAAAATAATAATAAAATGCCATATACTTATTTTGCTATATATACATTCAAAATTAGTGAAATAAAAAAAAAAAATACATATATACTTAAATACATACATAGTTACATGCACATATACATGCATACATACCCACATACATACCTACATATACACACATATAAATACATACATACATACATACATACACATATACATACATAAATACATACATACACACATACATACATACACATACATACATACATATATTGAGAGTACAACAATTATGAGAGGTTCATAGCTTCGGAGAGAAGATGTTTCCTTAGCCTGTCCTTGAAAGCATAAATTGAAGTGCTGTCTTGGATCACTCTCGGTAAATGATTCCAAAGTTTTACAGCGCGTATTGTGAATGAATTGAGGAGGAAGTTGGTGTTATGTCTGGGGACTTCGAGCATCGATGTGACGCAAGACCTTCTGGATCGTGTTGGGGTAGGAGAAAGAAGGAAACGGGACCGAAGGTAGGAGGGAGCATTTTGGTCATGGAGTATGTTATAGAGAAAAGAAAGGATATGCATATCACGGCGAAGTTGGATTGGGAGCCACTTAAGTTGAGTGCGAAATTGGGTGATGTGATCGTATTTACGTAAACCAAAGATGAAGCGTATCGCAAGATTTTGTAGACGCTCTAATTTATTAAGAAGCTCCTTTGTCACATCTAAATAGCACACATCTGCATAATCGAGGATAGGTAAAAGAAGGGATTGCGCAAGCAGAATTTTGGTTTGAAAGGGAAGAAAGTGTTGGAGACGCTTAAGAGAGTGGAAGGTGTGGTGCATCCTTCGGCTGACTTCGTTGACATGAGCTATCCACGATAAGTTTTTGTCCAAAATCAAGCCTAGGTTTCTAACTTTGTCGCAGTATGGTATCGGTGTGCCACAGTACAAGACTGGAGGTACTGTTTCCCAGGCAATACGGTTTCTCAAACGGCTGCTACCGATAATTATTGCTTGAGATTTTACTGGATTTATAAGAAGTCCAAACGAATTGGCCCATTGGTAGATTGCAGCTAGGTCCTTGTTAAGGAGATTGATAGTCTCATGCAACTCAGCCAGTCCAAAGTGACGGTAGATTTGTAAATCGTCTGCATACAGGTGGAAGGGAGAAGAAATAGCACTGGAGATGTTGTTAATAAATATAGAAAAAAGTAACGGGGAGAGTACGCCGCCTTGTGGGACACCAGCAGTAAGGGTCAACCAATTCGATGAGTTAAAATCAGTCCTTACAGACTGCTGACGTCCCGAAAGATATGAGTGAAACCAGTCAATGCAAGTGGAGGAGATGTTAACTGCACGAAGAGTGCCAAGAAGTATGTCATAGTCTACAGAGTTGAAAGCGCTACTGAAGTCTAACAAAATCATTGCAGTGAGCTTGGTGCTATCCATAGCCCACCGAATATCTTCCGTCACATTCAAAAGCGCTCCAACAGTGCTGTGGGAAGGACGGAAACCGGATTGATAGGGACATAGTAGAGAGTTGGAAATAAGGTAAGAATAGAGTTGTTGGTGAACTATAGATTCCAGGGCTTTGGATAAAATGGGAAGGATAGATATAGGACGATATTGAGCAGGACAGGAGGGATTTGAGGTTTTAGGTAGTGGAATGACAACTGCCTTCTTCCAGAGCGAAGGAAAAACATTGCATGACAGTGAGAAGTTAACTATGTGCGTGATCACAGATGCAATGTCCTCCAGCACTGGAAGAATCATCTCAAGACTGAGATTGTCACTACCAATGGCCTTGGTGGAGATAGAGCGGACACACTTCTTTACCACTTCTGCATTGACTGATTTGAAGAAGAATTGAGGTAGGTCGGTAGGAGCCTGACTATTTAAAATGGAAAGAGTGGATGATTTAACATTGGCGTCTAAAGTGAGAGGTGGAGTGGTGAAGTGAGTGTTTAAAATATTAGGATCCACTGAGCTTTGACAAGCATCAGAGGGTTTGCCTACTCCTAGCGACCGTAAGAATCTCCAAACTTGCGCTTGGGTACGATTCTGAACTGAGTTATGAATGTAGCGACGTTTTGCATCCCTACACATCCTGTTGCAGAGGTTACGTAGAGTTTTGTATTTAGACAAATTATCAGCCGTCGGCAATTTTTTATATGCAGATTTGACCCTGTCACGTTTAGCCATGGTCTTTTTAATGACAGGTGACAACCATGGGGCTGGCGCCCGTTTCATTCGCACTGGTCTAATGGGGGCATGTATGTCATAGATCTTAATCAGTTCAGCAGTTAATGATTCAACCATGGTATTGATGTCACTTGCATTGTATATAGTTGACCAGTCGATGTTCCTCACATCCTCTCTTAAACGTTCCAGATCCATCTGCTTAAAATTCCGCTGAAGGAGAACTTTGTCTCTGATTTTGGGAGGACGTATTTTGTATGTTAGGAAAATTAGGTCATGGTAGGAGAAAGGGGATGTCATTTGTCCAAGAGATGAAACAAGATTGGGGTTAGAGGTAAAGGCTAAGTCAATAAGGGATGGTCTTGAGTTAGGGAAGTGGTGAGTAGGAGAAGATATAGGTATGAGGTGAAGATCAACAGAAGAGGTAAGCGAAAGTAATGTTTGTGCTCTGCTGTCATTTTTTAGAAGGCATGTGTTAAGATCGCCCATGCAAATTATATGCTCATAATTAGGGGCTAATCTCTCAAGAATATCCTCCAGGTTGTTAAAGTAATTAACTTTGTCATTTGGACTGTAAAGAACCCCCAATAGGAGTTTTCTGTGGTTGATGATAATTTCTACAAAAAGATATTCAAGAGTCCCTGATACATGCGAAGATGAGCAACAAACTACAGTAGCTGGGATGCAGCTGCGAAGGAAAATTCCCACGCCTCCGCCACCCTGATCCGTACGATCATTACGGAATAGTTGGTAGCCAGGAAGGGAGCAACTAGTGGACGGGATGGATGGCTTAAGCCAGGTTTCAGAGACAAGTATGCAATCAGCAGTGCTAGTGCTAAAAGATGTGAGAAGATCAGAATAGTGAGCAAGTATGCTCTGCGCATTGATATGCACCAAGGATAAGAAATTCCGCTGATTCATAAAAACATGAGATAATTTGTCTGCTAGTGTTTCGGAATCAGAAATAGAGGTGTTGCAACTATTTTCAGCACTGTCGAATTCATCCGAAGAACAAGTGAAATAATCATCTTCAATCATATTTTCTCTCAAAATAATTTAAAAAAAAGATATATATAAAAAAAATAATAATTTATAAATATGAAATAAAACCCAAGTAAAATACAAAAAATAAAATAAAAAATAATAAAGTATAAAAACGAATACTTAAATACTGAAACTAAAATACACTGATACTGACTGAAATACAGTATCCTCACCCATGGGTTGACTGCAATAAATACAGTTAAAAACAAAAAAGGAAGAGAAAAAAAAAAAAAAAACAATTAGTACACTAAATTATCATACGCACATGTTCCATGTGGAGTATCCGAACGCAATTGTTTTGACATCAGTGACAGCATTGACATTTGACGTATGAGATAAAATAACAATATTAACAATAGATAGCAGGTAGTAATTATAAATTGAGTTTTTTTAAATAATTAATTGATAGATACATACGTTAAAAAGTGAAAAAAGAAAGAAAAGATGAATATACCCACATGGAACCGATAACTATACAAATTACAAAAACAAGTAAACAAACCAGAATGAGTAAAAGCACATAAACACTAATCGTCCTTATCTTGCGATGTGGAAACTTTAGGATGCTTCGAAATTAATTGTTTCAGCTCATAGGTCGATGTTATCTTTGCTCGTGATTTATCAGGCAGCAGAACAATTATAACACCATCTGCTGACCAACACTTTCTCAGTCCAAAGTGATTGCGAGCCGATGCGAATATGTCCTGACGAGCTTTGGTGAGGAACTCAGAAAGCTTAATCTTAGTCCCCTTCAATGAGGTCTTCGATCTCCAAACCTTGGCACGAAGCTGTACAGAAGAAAAACGCACTAGAATTGGCCGTGCATTGTCTTTCTTGGCACCTAACCTATGACAAGCTTCGAAAGAATCTAGGTTTACACCCGTCATCTTCATACGATCGACTAGCACCTCGAGAGTCTTCTTCATTATATCCTCACTAGGATCCTCCTTGATTCCATGCAGAAGTAGAACTTTTCTGCGTGAGTGTGTCTCCACGCGATCCAGGCCAAGTATTAAGAGTTCTACTTGGGCCTTCAACACACTCAAAGCCTTCCACACCAATGTCTTAAATGTGAAGAACTCCGAACTAAGTGTCTTAACGGTGGGGTTGGATGGTGCAGTAGCAGGGATGTGCCTTTCGAACTCTTCCATCCGGCTATTTATTGAAGAAGAGAGCTCCTCCATGGTCTTCAAAACTAGTTCAACTGATGAATCCATTTTGTTTAGTGAGTGAGAGTGTGAAGTAATAGTCAACCAAGGCAAGGACTAGTTATTATAGCATAAATATATAAAATTAACACTAAAAATTATAATATAATTGAGGAGCAGTTAAAAACACGTCTTGACAGTTTCAATTCTACCCGCCAAAAAAAACATATATATATATATATATATTATATTTTTATATTTTATGTATGTTCGGGGATAACTCCGTCGTTTAAGAATCGATTTTGATAATTCTTTTTTTGTTAGAAAGAAGATATCCCTAGTTTGGTACCATGATAAGGAAACTAGGATCCCAGAGAAATCGAGGGAAACTTTCGAAAATCCGCATAACTTTTATCTGAGTGTACCGACTTTATTTAAAGCCGATGTTGGTCACATTTAAATTTCATCAAGATCTAATTACAACTTTTGGAGTAATCTTTGATAATGCGTATTTACTTGACTATTTTTTCGTCTACCTACGTTGTATTGCTTGTCGATCTAGTTGACAACGTTTTTTTTGTTTGCGAGCAAACACAATTATCGAACTGAGATTTAATATGTTAAAATGTAAATTGTATGACGAGGTTTCGATTTCATTATATTAGTCGGTAGAGATTAATTGTGGACTTGTTAAATGTAGACCTACTGTCAATGGTGTATATATTGTAAATAATGGAAACTGAGTAGTAGAAATTTCGGAACACTATTTGTGCAGTTCCGTTTCCTAAAGGTTTCAATGGAACAACAGTAATAAAACTCAACTCTGCTCATCTTCCAGAGCTGTGTTTAGAAGAGTAACGGGACATTCAGATACTACATATAGTTGAAATAGCAATAACCATAAACACTGATCATTAACTTTGTACGCCATTTCATTGTGTAATTGTTAGTGTGATTCATTATTAATCTTCTCACAGCGATCCCGTATTGGTAACCGTCTGTAAGTGTCGTCTGTGACGACGTTGAATATTTGTTTTGAACTTTATAATTTAAATATTTGTGAAAATTAGGGGGCGATCAACACAATTGTTGTGTTATGGACGTCCCGGAATTTTAAATTTTCGCAGTAATCGTAATCAACTTTATATATAAAAACAAAAATCTCGTTACCGCGATTCAAAATAAACAACCAACGATGAGTGCCATCTAGTAACAAGTAGAAACATACAAGTACATCCAATATTGACTGTGTTTGATATGTCGATTAAACATATATATGTGTATGTATCATGTATGTTCTTTTTTCTAGGTAATGAAAATGCATCATGTTTACATACATAACGTTTATCTGCAAATAATACAGATAATTACGCTGCTGCGCCTACCTTTTCAATGCATATTTTCGTTTTTCTAAAGGTTCTCTTCGAGAGATCGCTACTAAGCGACAAGACCGCCTTTGTACATTACTATCTCTATGTTCAAATAACTGTTTTGTGTAAATCTTTCTTAAGCGGCGTGCAATAAAGTATATTCTATTCGAGACTACACGACGAGTTGATAATGAACGTTGTTGTTGAAAATGTACGTTGATTCTGTAATATTCTGAAAGTCGTCGTTTTTCTCGATACCCATAATAATATAACAGTCTTTACAGAATCATGAATAGGTATTAAAATAAATAATTAATTACGGTTCGTATTCTTTTAGAAAGGAAAAGTTTTTTAAGATATTTTAATTTCTTTTTGTCAGTAAAAATAAGGTACTGTTTTAACATCTCCTAAGTCAACGTTAAGTTGAAGCGCAACAAGGGAAAATTCCATTTAATATTAGGCTAAAATGATAAATTAGAAGTTATAATGAAACTTTATTTATGTCGTCACTCCAGTAATATTACACTGCGTATTAAAAATATTCTGAGATAAATAGATTTGAATACATATTATGTAACTTTGTAATACAATTATTAGCTCCTTTCAAAGTCGAGTTTTAGTTTCCTTTATTCATAAATGTCGGTGACATCCGTATGACATGACGTGTGTCATCCACTCGACCATCGGTCTTGAATGTATTCGCTTGGTTTCTAACCTACATGTTGTTCTTTAGAATTCAAACCTACCTGTAACAAACAGATTTATTGTCAATAGAAGTTTTAGTTCAGACAATAATTAAAATGATTAGCAGTTTGTACAAAATATTACAATGGTTTTTAATATTCTTGGTGAACTTATACTTATTATACAATAAAATAAAAATGTAATATGACCAATTTTGTTGATAAACATTGAAAAAAATACGAAAACTTAACATTCTGTGAACCCCAAAACACTGTGAAGAAACTGTGAAGCTATAACAGGTGTACTCCCACTCTCTAACAATGGAACCGCCGGGTTTAACAACCCTTTGTCATCCAAATTAACATTGAAACAAGATCAAAGACCACGAGTCAAACCGTCAATAGCTGGGATTATACTGGGACTTGAAATAATGTTCATTAAATTACATTGATGTCGTTTTCGTTAGTCTTCCACTTCTAGAGCCATTCCTCTGGTATAACAGAATTAGTTGAACTGTAAGTCGAGAAAGTTGAAAAACAAAAATGAAAGCCTTGTCATCGTGATTCGTCATTTGTAACTGACGATAAGTGCCGTCAACAACAAGCGAAACTGAATCGATTGTTAATAGATGGCACTTATCGTCGTTTATAAATCCTGAACCGCGATGACAAGATTTTTGTTAGTATACATAAAGTTATTGACTGCACCATTACTGTTATATCCGTGTCTGTGACCGGATTATTGTGTGCCGGGCATTATTGTGCAATTTTTGGAGTTCCTAACCCCGTAACAGGGCGTGACGGAACTATATGTGTGTAGCTCTAAGTCTCCGTTGTGCTTCCGTGTCACAGAGATATAGTCGGGGCCATGACAGGTTAATACTTCATTTAAGCAGAGTAAGGATTGTTGTTTAATATTACAATTAGTAATAACAATTGCCATCTTAGTGCGTGAACTTATTAAAATGTTGGGCTTACTTCTGGCGTTGAAAAAAGACAACTTATTATTTAAACATATTGAATATAAACATATTAAATTATTAAACATTACGGTTAAAAGAAGGAGGCACTCGATTCGACTGACGACTAACTTTTAACCGACTTCAAAAAAAGAGGAGGTTACTCTATTCGACCGCATATATTTTTAACAGACTTAAAAAAAGGAGGTGGTTACTCAATTCAACCGTTTATATTTTTAAACGACTTCAAAAAAGAAGGAGGCTACTCAATTCGACGAATATATCTTTTTTATGTATGTTTGGGGATAACTTCGTCGTTTATGAACCGATTTTGATAATTCTTTTTTTGTTGGAAAGAAGACATCCTAAGTTTAGTAGTATGATAAGAAAACCAGGATCTGATGATAATATCTCAGAGTAATCGAGGGAAACCCTCAAAAATCCGCATAACTTTTTACTGGGTGTACCGATTTTGATGACTTAATTTACTCGAAAGCCGATGTTTATCGTATGGTCATATTTAAATTTCATCGAGATCTGATTACAACTTTTGGAGTAATCTTTGATAACGCGTATTTACTTGACTATTTCTTCGTCTACCTACGTTGTATTACTCGTCGAAGTAATTGAAGTCGATTATATAATTTATGCTGTTTGGTTACGACATCAAATAATATAGCCATCCTTTCTCTTCCCGTGGGTGTCGTAAGAGGCGACTAAGGGATAACATCCTTGGAACTTATAAAGTCGACCGATGGCTCGATAACTTTAATTTTTTTTGCTTCAATTTTGTGTTATTTCTAGTAACAGGAGAATCGTAGACTTAACTAAAAACAAACCCAATCTAATGTCACCCAACTTCTTTATGGTAAACACGTAAATTTATAAGTACTCATAAATATTTTGGTTGCGAAATAAAAGTTAAGCGAGATTTTTACCGTGTTTGTTGTTCTTGATTTTTTTCGTATTTTCTGATCTGACGGATCGACTAACACTAACAATCACACAGTGAAATTGTCTGCACTTATTTATCAATAAAATAAGATATCATCTAAAACTACAAGATTTTGTTTTACAAAATAATTACCAACTAAATTAAACATTTAATAAAAATAGGTAAAAAAACTTTTTAAGTTAAACGGTTTTATGTTAAACATACATTGCAATGTTTAAGATAAATGTACTAAAAACCAAAAAATAATAAAATAGATACAGTCGTGGGAATTATTAACATATGCATAGACTAGACTAAAATAAAACCGTGGGGCACGTCAATTGTCTACAAATTATCGACTTAATGTGCGATAGAAGAATCGTTTAATTCGTCGTTAAAATAGGCAGTTGGCCCGCAGACGGTGAGGAAATTACTTACTATTTTCTTGCTCATGGAAATTCCAATAGTTATACACTCCATGGAAATAAAAAACACAACACTTGGTTTTTTTGGGTATACTATACAGTCGAATGTTATTTTATTCACATTTTTAGGGTTCCGTACCTCAAAAGGAATAAACGGAACCCTTCGTTAGTTAGGATCACTTTTTTGTCTGTCTGTTTGTCAAGACCCTTGTTCTCAGTAATGCGTGGAGGTATCGAGCTAAAAAAATCAAACTTCTAAGCCAACGCAATCAAAAGCCGTTTACGCTGCAAATTTTCGACGCTCGTAAGGGAATCAAAACCTACAGGGTACTTCCTATGTAGTCGAAATCTCGAAATTTGGTACACAGCAACGTCCTATATGACAGATAAAGAAAAAATTACGAAAATCATAAATTTTTGTTACATCATAAAGTAAAAACATTTTTAATAATTATGTTTGTACGAAACCCTCGGTGCCTGAGTCCGACTCGCACTTGGCCAGTTTTTTCTTTATTGTAATGAAACTTATATCTATTCACGTTACTGCGGTAATTAACTACAATAAAATTATATCTTCAAATTATCATCTCTATGCTGACGATCTGCAAATTTACACCCACTGTACCATTACAGAATTACCAGAGGCTGTTTCTCGTATTAACGAAGACCTACTAGCCATTTCTAAATGGAGTCAATCTTTTGGCTTAACAATGAATCCAAGAAAAACACAAGCTATCATTATTGGAAGCTCTAAACTTATTCCTCGCTTAAATAAGACACAATTATCCCATGTAATTTTTAACGGTGTTGAAATTCCATACAGCGAAAAAGTGACAAATTTGGGAATCATATTTGATCAAAACCTCTCGTGGTGTCCACAGATTTGTGAGATAAGTCGAAAAGTTTTTTCTGCTGTGGGATCCCTTCGCATGCTGCAAAATTTCCTTCCTGCGTCCACCAAAATTGCGCTCGTACATAGTCTTCTCTTACCTATCTATGACTATGCTGACACTTGCTATCTTGACATAACCAAGGAGCAATTGAATAAGCTTGAGCGCATTCAAAATTTATGTATCCGATTCATATTTGGTCTCCGCAAATATGATCACATTTCTGATTTTCCCAAAAAACTCAAGTGGCTCCCAATTCGCCTTCGCAGAAATACTCACATTCTCAGGCTATTATACTGCATTATGTTTAATCCGGTAACTCCATCTTACCTAAAAGAGCGGTTTAAATATATAAATGATTTACATGAACGTAGTTTACGGTCGACCAACAATCTACTTCTTGAAATTCCTTCTCATTCCTCTACTTTTTACACCAAATCCTTCACCGTACAAGCTGCTCAACTTTGGAATTCTTTGCCCTTGTGGATTAGACGTTCTCAATCTCTTCCTATTTTTAAGAAATCCGTTAAACTACACTTTCTTAAAACGAATGGGATTTAATCCTTTGCTTTAGGTTTCCAGTCTTATGATTATCTTCTTCTGTCACTATTAATCTTGTTTAAAAACTTCTTAGTTATCTAGTATGTGACTTGTATGCAGCTTAGTTATCTAGTATGTATTGTAACTTTTGTGTGTATGTGTATGTATGTATGTGTGTCTGTGTGCATGTGTGTCTGTGTGTATGTGTGTGTTTGTATGTATATAAACAAACTATCTATGTAAGTATGTATGTCTATTTATTGAGTTGCTTCCTATTATTTTTTTTTATAAAATTATACTCTACACCTACATCGTCAATATACCATCTCCTTTGCCCTAAGGTTGCCTGGAAGAGATTGCTATTAAGCAATAAGGCCGCCTTTTGTACATTTTTTTTTTCTACAAAACTAATGTTAAAATTAATAAATAAATAAATAAATAAAATGGAATTCCACGGACTTGAGTTTATTGTTACCAAATTTTAAAAAGAAATTTGTTACGAAACTTACTTACCCAGATAACTTTGACGAAAGTTACAACAAAAAACGTATGCTTTGTATGATTTGTATGTGTTTAATGTTTTAGTAATAAATTTCTGTTGAAGATCTACGCGAATAAAAATCTATAACTCATTGGAAATTTGTTAAGAGTGGTAATAACGAGAAATGAAAAGATTTCATGGCAGAGATGATCCAATTGTGCGAGATGTCTCTGACACGCGACTGGAATTTACTTCTAAGGAATTATAATGATAACAAAATGAAATTAGGTGGTATAACAAATTAATCAAATTATAATTGTAAAATTGTAAAATGAAAACAAATTGTTCCTTGCTACTCGTTTATACCGATACATATATTCCTGTATCTTACAATAAGCTTAAAGCACTATTAAAACGTCACTCTCAGCGCCACTGGAAGTCACCGTCAGTTGTTTCACACAAATTCACTAGCGATATTATTGTCATAAACTCAAATGTATATATTTCTATAAAATTGATTATATATTTACGTGATTATATATTACGTTACATTATACGTGAGTCTCCATGACAAAATATTGTGTATAATCTTGTACGTATAAAAAATTGTTAAATAAATAAATAAAAATTGATTGATTACAAATCTGTATTCATTTCAAATTTTGCGGGAAATTATCAAAAATGAGAGAGCGGTATCATCGTGCAAGTGGTACACGAACGAGACCGTTCTCCCGCTGTCAAAAGTATCATAACTGACTTTAAACAGAAGGAATAAAATCTTAACAATACGATAAATTACTCATAACAGACCATACATACAGACGTACATGTGCGCTGTATGTTACAACTTGTTGATAGATGGCGCTCATGGTTTGAGCAAAGCTACGCCGATCAAACAAAGCGAATGTACCGTGTATGTTTCTACTTGGTAACAGATGGCACTCATCAAGTTACAAATCGCGGTGGCAAGGTTTTTATTATTGTGTTTATAGTCGGTTATGAGAATGTCTTGCTTTGCTAGCGTTAGCACAGTAGTTAATGTGTAGTTAGCACTGTAGTTAGCGCTAATAGTTCATAAGGCTTTTGGTATCAGAAATTTTTCTAATTCCGTCCCCTATCACTGTGTAGGAGAAACGGAATCTTAATACATTTACTTACATGCCATAATTAATACATAAAAATTAACATGGGTCGCTACTCGTGACGAATTTACCTGTGCACATAATTTACATGATATAACTCGACTTATATAGCTCATAGCAGGAGGCACAGATAATATTCGCTGTGTTTTACTCGATAATAGATACATTTCATCATCATCATCATCATCACAGAATCACTTCAGCCTATCGCAGTCCACTGCTGGATGTAGGCCTCCACATATTCACGCCAAAAATGGCGTGGACTCACGTGTGTTGCCTAGCCGAGGCCTATTGTCCAGCAGTGGACTGTGATAGGCTGATGTGTGTGTGTGTTTACAGATGTTAGCCGTTGTCTGTGTATTTGTGCCCCCGACACAAAAATAAATCCTGGTGGGCACTATTGAGTGTGAAGCGTTTATATATATATGCTCCCTCCTCCATTCGGTTTTGCCGATATATTGTCAAATACGCCATTTAATCTGCTTAAACCCAAATGTAATACCCCATTGTAATGTAGCCATATAATAAATGTGTGTGTCTATAAGTTTTAGCTTGTCGATAGATGGCACTCATGGTAGCTCATCTGGATCGCGGTGGCAAGATTGTTGTCACAGTGTATGAAGTCAAGCAACTTGTTAATTCTCGCATCATCGACTTCATCGATGTAACGAATTTTATCTTGCGAATTTTCGCAGTTCCTTACCACGTCACTGTTTGTAACAGAACTTCTTATTATGACTAAGACTCCTGTTCGTTCTGCTGTCTGTTCGTATCACAGGGCTATCTCAAGATCTATAATAGGTAAGCACTTGGTATTTCACAGTATGTTTTTTTTGTCTTATAACATACACACACGGTCGTCTGTTCCTATGGTAAGCAGCTTAATGCTCGTGTTACATGTAACAGCAGACTGTTGAATATTTATTTGATAAATATAAATCGAAATAATGCATATGCATATAAATAAATACAAATATTACTTCTACCAGACTCAGGCGGAAATCGAACCCGTGACCCGCGGAGCAGCAAGAAGGACCCCTACAAACTGCGCCAACGGGCTAGTCTATGCACAATGTGCGTTATAATAGTAGATATAAAAACAAGTAACAACAAAACAAAGTCAATGATAGTAGTTTGTTATCTTAGGGCATTTACTTTTTATTTTTATTTGTAACCAATCTCAAAAAAGTAGGAGGTTATCAATTCCACCGTATTTTAAATGTCTTACCCGAGAACTTTTTACTGCATGGGACCTAGATCAGTGATTCTGTTTTTATAAATACAATCAAATTGAGAATCTTCTCCTATTTTCAAAATCGGATAAAAATAAAAAAATACGCACACGTCTTACAAGGAAAACTAATTTCAATTATTATTTATATCCGTCTTGTTACAGACGGAAGACGATGTTAAGTAACAAAGTTCCTTTACAGCTATGAGCTCACGGAAATTTGGAATGTTGTGATTTTTTTTGGATGACTACTTTTTGAGTTATGTTTGATAGCGCGTACTTTCTTGACTATTTTTTCGTCTACCCACGTTGTATTACTGGATTACATTACTAGTCAACGTTATTGAAGTCGCATTTTTTTCTCATTAGCGAGCAAACACAATTATTGAACTGAGCTTTAACATGCTTAAATATCAATTGTTTTGACAAGGTTACGAGGTCTTTAGATATAGACTAACTGTTGACTTTTCAAATGTATACCTACTGTAAAAAAATGTAAATAATGGATATTGACATAAGTAAATAACTGCTAAAATTCAAAACACTCGTTTTGCAGTTTCGTTTCCCAAAGGTTTTAAAGGAACGACACTAATAAAACTCCGCTGTCTGTTCGTCTCAATTATTAATCTTGTCACAGCGATTCAGTATTGGCAACCGTCTGTAAGTATCGTCTGTGACGACGTTGAATATTTATTTTGAAATTTATAATTTAAATATTTGCGAAAATTTGGAAAGCCTAATAACGATGCGTTATGCGGCTTTCCAAGATTTTCAATTTTCGAAGTGATCGTAATCAACTTTACATATAAAAATAAAAATCTCGTTACCGCGATTCACAATAAGCAACCAACGATGAGTGCCATCTAGTAACAAGTAAAAACATACCAGTACATCCGATATTGACTGTGCTTGATCTGCGTAACTTAATTTAAGAAATTTTGTAGTGCGAGTGTTAATTTTTTTAAACAGTATCTAGTATTTTATTTTATATAACTAGGTAGGCAAACAAGCGTACGGCTCAACCTGGTGGCAAGCGATTACCGTAGCTTATAGACGTTGCAGACGATACCAGAAGTATTGCAAACGCGTTGCCGACCCTATCTCCTATTCCTCCCAGGAGTTCTGGTCTCCTTGCTCACCACAAGAACACGACTCTACTTCCCCAGTCGGGCTGCTCCATATTTCGAGCAGGAAATTTCCTGCGGTGCCCTACCTCTGTTAATCAAATTAATAATCACGGTGGCAAGGTTTTCTCTGTTGTGTTTAAAGTAGATTATTTTTCCTAATTTACATAAGTTTTAATTTCAAAAAGATATAATTTTGGCACAACTTAAAGCCATGAAACTAATCAATCAATCAAAAAATATTTCGGTAACTACGGCAGGTAGAATAACATAAGTAGACCAAAAAAAATCCTTTTTTTCTCTCTATGATAATGCCCAGCAAGAAAAAATATAACTCGATTTGTTTTATATAATTTGCCATAGGAGATACAGAAAATATTCGTTATTTTTTGACTTGTTGATAGATATGACTCGTGATTAAATACAAATTCTAAATCGCGGTGGCAACATGAAGTCGGTGTTTTATCTTCTTGACGCATAGGAAAGCGTGGGGTGAACTTACCTAGCTGTCAAAGTAGATATATTTTAATAATATTCATTTAACAAAATAATGTAACCAAGAAAAAATGGACCAGTGTATTAATATTACGTTGAACCATTTCTCTTTAAAAGTTAAAATTCTTAAAGGTTAATAATATATTAATGACGTATGCACCTGCCGGTACGTAAGTCTGTCAACAAGATATACTCGTAAGTAAGGTACATTCACTTGAAGTCATTTGCGGATAATGGATGTAGTAAAATTAAAGGGGGTACTTGTGAATAATATGATTTGTTAGTATAACTTTAAATGTTTTATTATCCAGTTTCTACATTCGAAAAACGATTTTTTTTTTTTATTATAAACCTTAATGAGCTTTAAATAAATTGTTGATTTGTAAAATGTTGCGTACAATAAAGTTATAAATAAATAAACAAAAAAAAATCTTAATTTCGTTTCCTCGTTTCGATATTACGAGTGATGATAACTATATAACATCGAATGAATCATAATTTCATCTGTTTCCGTACATATTGACAATCGCAGTAAAGGTTTCGTCTTAAGTCGTCATAGTTCGCAGATCAGCAGATCAGTCGCATCAAATGTCTGGTGTAGGTTTCTGCTTGTTGATAGATGGCGCTCATTGTCAGTTTCAAATACTGACTCACGATGGCAAGATCACTATTACAGTGTATATAGTTACATGAGATTATTTCGGACATCGAAACAAAATCACAGATTAGTTACTATTTTTGGAGTTCTCTACCCCGTAACAGGCCGTAGGAACTTAATATTACTAAATCTCACCTGTACGTCGTTGTCACAGGACTGTCTTTAGAACTGTAATATTAAAATATTACTTGTTCAACGTGAAGGGTTGTGTTCGTTTGTTGTTTAAAAAAGAAGGAGGTTACTCGAATCGACCGTATATAAATATATATATTAATATATATATATATATATATATATATAAAAATATAAAAATATAATAAATATATATATATATATTTATTATATTTTTATATTTTATGTATGTTCGGGGATAACTCCGTCGTTTAAGAATCGATTTTGATAATTCTTTTTTTGTTAGAAAGAAGATATCCCTAGTTTGGTACCATGATAAGGAAACTAGGATCCCAGAGAAATCGAGGGAAACTTTCGAAAATCTGCATAACTTTTATCTGACTGTACCGACTTTATTTAAAGCCGATGTTGGTCACATTTAAATTTCATCAAGATCTAATTACAACTTTTGGAGTAATCTTTGATAATGCGTATTTACTTGACTATTTTTTCGTCTACCTACGTTGTATTGCTTGTCGATCTAGTTGACGACGTTTTTTTTGTTTGCGAGCAAACACAATTATCGAACTGAGATTTAATATGTTAAAATGTAAATTGTATGACGAGGTTTCGATTTCATTATATTAGTCGGTAGAGATTAATTGTGGACTTGTTAAATGTAGACCTACTGTCAATGGTGTATATATTGTAAATAATGGAAACTGAGTAGTAGAAATTTCGGAACACTATTTGTGCAGTTCCGTTTCCTAAAGGTTTCAATGGAACGACAGTAATAAAACTCAACTCTGCTCATCTTCCAGAGCTGTGTTTAGAAGAGTAACGGGACATTCAGAGACTACATATAGTTGAAATAGCCATAACGATAAACACTGATCATTAACTTTGTACGCCATTTCATTGTGTAATTGTTAGTGTGATTCATTATTAATCTTCTCGCAGCGATCCCGTATTGGTAACCGTCTGTAAGTGTCGTTTATGACGACGTTGAATATTTGTTTTGAAATTTATAATTTAAATATTTGTGAAAATTAGGGGAAGACCAACACAATTGTTGTGTGATGGACTTCCCGGAATTTTCAATTTTCGCAGTAATCGTAATCAACTTTATATATAAAAACAAAAATCTCGTTACCGCGATTCAAAATAAAAAACCAACGATGAGTGCCATCTAGTAACAAGTAGAAACATACCAGTACATCCAATATTTACTGTGCTTGATATATTGATTATACATATAAATGTGTACGTATCATGTTTGTTCTTTTTTAACCGACTTCCAAAAAAGGGGGAGGTTCTCAATTCGACTGTATTTTTTTTTTTTTTATGTATGTTACATCAGAACTTTTGACCGGGTAGACCGATTTCGACAAATTTTGTTTTAATCGAAAGGTTTTGTGTGCCAATTGGTCCCATTTAAATTTATTTGAGATCTAACAACTACTTTTCGAGTTATATCTAATAATACGTTTTTACTTGACGCTTTTTTCGTCGACCTACGTTGTATTATACCACATAACTTTCTACTGGATGTACCGATTTTGATAATTCTTTTTTTGTTGGAAAGGGGATATCCTTAGTTTGATATCATGATAAGAAAACCAGGATCTGATGATGGGATCCTAGACAAATCGAGGGAAACTCTCGAAAATCCGCAATAACTTTTTACTGGGTGTACCGATTTTGATAATTTTTAATTTAATCGAAAGCTGATGTTTATCATGTGGTTACATACAAATTTTATCGAGATCTGATTAATACTTTTTGAGTAATCTTTGATAACGCGTAGTTGCTTGACTATTTTTTCGTTGATCTACGTTGTATTACTTGTCGATGTTAATTGAAGTAGGTTTTTTTTTCGTTTGCGAGCAAACACAATTATTCTAGGTAATGAAAATGCATCATATTTGCATACATAACGTTTCTCTGCAAATAATACAGATAATTACGCTGCTGCACCTACCTTTTCAATGCATATTTTTGTTTTTCTAAAGGTTCTCTTCGAGAGATCGCTACTAAGCGATAAGACAGCCTTTGTACATTACTATCTCTATGTTTAAATAACTGTTTTATGTAAATCTTTCTTATGTGACGTGCAATAAAGTATATTCTATTCGAGACTACACTACGAGTTGATAATGAACGTTGTTGTTGATGAGGAAGGTTGTTGAGGAAGAGGTTCTCAATTCGACTGTATTTTTTATGTATGTTACTTCAGAACTTTTGACTGGGAGGACCACTTTCGATAAAAAGAAAATTTAGTCGAAATGTGGTGCGTGTCATTTGGTCCCATTTAAATTTATTTGAGATCTAACAACAACATTTCGAGTTATATCTAATAAATGCGTTTTTACTTGACTATTTTTTCGTTTACGTACATTGTATTACTTGTCGATATAATTGAAGTCGTTTTTTTTTCGTTTGAGAGCAAACATAATTTTGTATAAAAGCAAATTAATTAAACAACCATTTAAGATCATAATGTTACAACACTCAGGTACGTTCCGCAGATGCGAGAGAGTAAATGTCCGGCACTATGTGTGTTACACACGACGATGTTCTAGTGACAATGTTTGTTACAACTACGAGTGCACGGTAATATAAAACTTGTTGAAACTATTGTTAAAATTAGTCAAAATCATTCAGAACCTAGAAACATATGGGTAACGTTGTTACTGTTTACTCGCAAGGTCCTAGGTTCTGACTATCGAAATAATTATAAATAACTTAATATACAAGAACAAAAATCATTCCAGCGCGATTCAACATTTGTAATCCATGATGAATGCCATCTATCAACAAGTAGAAACACACACCGAAAATTTAATTTGTGTAATTTTGTTAAGGGTTAATTTCAATTATAAGTCGCATTTAAAAAACATTTATTCTATGTTTTGTAACAACCAATTACTTCTAGATTTAAAATGTATGTCAATCTCGTAATATCCTGAAAATCGTCGTTTTCTTTGCGGGCCCCGTAATAAGATAACAGAATTTACGGAATCATAAATATGTATTATAATGAATAATTAATTTCGGTTCGTATTTTTTTACAAAAAAAAAAAAATGGTAAAGTTTCTTGAAAGTTTTTATTTATATTTTATCAGTAAAAATGAGGTATTATTTTAACATCTGTTAAGTTTGAGCCGGAATATGAGACGTTTGTTGTGAAATTTAGAAATAAGATGAAAATTAATATTTTTATATACGATTTTAAATTGATATGGTTATTTTCATTACTAAAATTATTTAAAACGGGATATTTTTTTATTTTTTATTTTCAAAGCTCGATATTACGACATTATCTGCGAACGTCTTGTTCACGCGACCGAAGTTGCGGGTAGATGTTGACGGCACAGAAGTGTCCATACCGGACTACTTCCTTTCTCGTACGCTTGCTGCGCAAACACTCGTCACCTCTACTATTGTCACTTTCACTCCTACTATTTTCGAGTTATTAGAAGGTATTCATCTGCAGCTTTATATGATTTTTTCATTTTGATTCCTGATTAATGAAGAAGAAGGTTCTTAATTCGACTGTATTTTCATTTTTTTATATCTCTAGTTTGATGAAGTCTTTTAAAATTATGACAATATAGTCTCATAGGTAGTAATTATAACTAGTAATATGTCTCCACCAGTACTTCTATCCACTGACGGTGGGTTAAAATGATTTATAAACGAACGGTTCGATTAATTTTGATCAAAATTTAACGAATCGTTTCTGAGCTATATCTAATAATGCGTACTTGTCGATATAAATTGGAGAAGGTATTTTAACCGACTTAAAAAAGGTGGAGGTTCTAAAGTCGATTGTATTTTTTAAATGTATGTTACCTCAGAACTTTTGACTGAGTGAACTGATTTCGATGATTTTTTTTTAGCGAAAGGTGGTGGACGTAATGTGGTTCCATTTAAATGTAATTGATATCGAACTGAGATTTAATATGATAAAATGTAAATTGGTTTGACAAGGTTTCGGTTTCCGTATATTAGCAGTAGAGATTAATTGTGGACTTGTTAAATGTATACCTACTGTCAATAATGTATATATTGTAAATAATGGATACTGAGTAGGAGAAATTTCAGAACACTATTTGTGCAGTTTCGTTGCCCAAAGGTTTTATTGGAATGACAGTAATAAATCTCCACTGTCTGCTCATCTCACAGAGCTGTGCTTAGAAGAGTAATGGGACATTCAGAGACTACATATAGTTGAAATAGATATAATGATAAACACTGATCATTAACTTTGTACGCCATTTCATTGTGTAATTGTAAGTGTGATTCGAGTATTAATCTTCTCACAGCGATTCAGTATTGGTGACCGTCTGTAAGTGTCGTCTATGACGACATCGAATATTTGTTTTGAAATTAATAATTTAAATTTATCTGAAAATTTGAAGAGAGATATAACGATTGATGCGTTATAAACTCTCCAAGATTTTCAATTTTCGAAGTGATCGTAATTAACTTTATATATAAAAATAAAAATCTCGTTACCGCGATTCACAATAAGCAACCAACGATGAGTGCCATCTAGTAACAAGTAGAAACATACGAGTACATCCAATATTGACTGTGCTTGATCTGCGTAACTTTATTTAAGACGAAATTGTGTACTGCGGGTATTAATTTTTATAACAGTATCTAATATTGTTTTATATATATCTAGGCTTTAGACGTTGCAGACCACAGCAGAAGCATCGCAAACGCGTTGCCGACCCTATTTCGATCCCTCAGGAATTCTGGTCACCTTACTCACCACAGAAACACATCTCGGTAACGGTACACAAAACAGTAAATAATAAATAAATAAATAAACGCTTCACAGTCAACGGCCCCCAGTAGGATTTTCTCCTGTGTCGGGGGTCCGGAAACACACACAATACACAAGCACAACCTCCAGACTACGACAAACATCTATATGGCCGATACAAATGTCTGTCGTGAGCGGGATTTTAACCCGCGATTAATAATAATATTTAGTCATGCTTCTAATAATTTTCACACTAGCCTATTGCAGTCCACTGTTTTTTTATGTACGTGATATATCCACAGGCTTATAATGCCCGTGCTTTTTAGCCGACTTCCAATAATTGTGTTTGCTCGCAAACGAAAAAAAAACCGACTTCAATTACATCGACAAGTAATACAACGTAGATCGACGAAAAAATAGTCAAGCAACTACGCGTTATCAAAGATTACTCATAAAGTACTTATCAGATCTCGATAAAATTTATGTGACCACATGATAAACATCAGCTTTCGATTACATTAAAAATTATCAAAATCGGTACACCCAGTAAAAAGTTATTACGGATTTTCGAGAGTTTCCCTCGATTTCTCTGAGATCCCATCATCAGATCGTGGTTTCCTTATCACGGTACCAAACTAGGAATATCCCCTTTCCAACAAAAAAAGAATTATCAAAATCGGTACATCCAGTAGAAAGTTATGCGGTATAATACAACGTAGGTCGACGAAAAAAGCGTCAAGTAAAAACGCATTATTAGATATAGCTCGAAAAGTAGTTGTTAGATCTCAAATAAATTTAAATGGGACCAATTGGCACACACCACCTTTCGATTAAAACAAAATTTGTCGAAATCGGTCTAACCGGTCATAAGTTCTGATGTAACATACATAAATAAAAAAAAAAAAAAAAAAAAAAAATACAGTCGAATTGAGAACCTCCTCCTTTTTTGGAAGTCGGTTAAAAAATGAGGAGATTCTCAATTCGACTGTATTTTTTTAAATGTATTTTCCTTCAGAACCGGTCAGACTGGGTGGACTGTTTTCGACATTTTTTTAATCTAACACCACCTGGTGTGTGTCATTTGGTCCCACTTAAATTTATTTGAGATCTAACAACTACTTTTCGAGTTATATCTATAAAGCGTTTTTACTTGACGCTATATTATACCGCATAACTTTCTACTGGATATACCGATTTTGATAATTATTTTTTTGTTAGAAAGGAGATATCCCTAGTTTAGTACCATGATAAGGAAACCAGGATCTGATGATGGGATCCCAGAGAAATCGAGGGAAACTCTTGAAAATCCGCAATAACTTTTTACTGGGTGTACCGATTTTGATATTTTTTTTTTTTTGTTGGAAAGAAGATATCCCTAGTTTAGTAACATGATAAAGAAGTCGGTTTTTTTTCGTTTGCGAGCAAACACAATTATTTTATATGAAATACCACCATTTATTATTTTTTTGACTACTCACTTCTAACATATATATTTGATGGATTCACGTTGGTTACGACTCCTGATTCGTGCTGGCAAGACTTAATTTAATGTTTACTTTAAGGTTTCATCAGTCTTCACACTTTTTTAGAAATAAAAAAAAGTGATCAATAATGATAAAAAATGATAAGTGAAATGACATTTGAATATAATTAGATAAGTCGAAAAAGTTTTTAACATCATTAAAATGTGTTTATCTTTATGACGGTAATACGGTTGGAGTCTTAAATATGTTCTAGTATTTTGGTTGCAAAATAAGATTAAAACGATCAGTAAAACGAGATATTTACCATGTTTGTCGAGTCACTATAAGTTTCGGATGTTTCGTTGGTTCTGATATAACGCCTAAGTACGTGGATATAAATAATAATTATTGATATAAAGGCCAAAGACGAAATTTAAGTAGTACAGTTTTGTTAAACTTATGAGAGAACTTAGACCTTAAAACCTTGCCATAATTTTGTTTAAAGTTTTTTAGGGAAACATGCCATTGTGTGTGTAATAAAACTTACACTAATTGCGAGTACTCCCATTTTCAAAATTATCATAACTGACTTTATTTACAATAATAAAAATCTTGTGACTGCGATTCATTATTGTAAACCAACGATCAACGCCAGCTGTCAACACGTCGAAACATACGATAAACATCGATATAACAATAATAAAAGTCATTTAAAATTATAACAATGATGTCCACTGACGGTAGATTTAAATCAAATCACAAAACTGGACGCGTATATCACTATCTATAAACCTTTCAATTAATTTTGACCAAGACTACGAGTAATTGTGAGCTATATCTAATAACGCGTACTTGTGCATATAAATTGAAGTCGATCTTTATTGTGTGACAACAAACACAGTCACTGACAGACGAACCTCACCGTCGGTTACAAATCCTAAATCACGGTGGCAAGATTTTATTTTTGTGTGTAAACTCAAACACGATGTTTCAAGTAGGGAGTACATCTTCAGTTTCTCTCATGTTTCTTTAATTTTTGCACTTCCGTTGCACGCAGCTGTCAACGGTATAACAATTTTCAATTTCAACTGTCACTCAAGTTTTATTAGCTTAATGATCAGGAGATGCAACCAGTTCTGTATTGATTTTCTTATGTATATATCTCATGTACATAATTTTAAAAACTATAAAAATCACAGAGGTAGAGTACACAGTTCTGATAATTATGATTAAATTTTGTAACAAAGCGTCGTTCCATCGCAGTTGGAGTGAAGAAACGTAGATCGAAGAATGTGAATGTTCGGAGTGCAATAGAGTGTCTACTTGTTACTAGATGGCTCTCATCGTCATTTACAATATCTGAATCGCGATGGTAAGATTTTAATGTTTGTATATAAAGGCGATACTGATAATTTAAAACTGGCATGTAGTCTGTAGGTGCAATATTTGAACTGTAATTCAAATATTACACTTACGGTCACATTTCAACTCCAAAAAAAAAAAAAATTGAACAAGTTTTCATTTTCCGTGCACTCTATGCTTTGAGGTAATTTTGTTAATGACGAATCCTTATTAGCTTAAAATATAGGTTTTAACTTTAATGAACGTTCAACTATAATATTATTTAAACTATAGTAATAATTAAGTGAGGTAGTAACTTCGGCTACATTCCTACCACATTCCACTAGGCTAAACGTCGACGAGGTTTGTTAGTTTAGACAACAGAGCTTAAAACTTAATGCATTCGTTGCAGTCCTTGAAATACGTAGAAATATAATGAAATTGTATTTCAGGGTTCTAAATAGCTTTTTTTTTTTAATTCATATAAATTATCAGTTACACAATTTTTAGTAACTTTTAATTAAATATTCATATTACAAGCCGCGACAGGATCGCTCCTCGCAGATGTCGCTCAGACGAATCGTATTGATTTCAATTATTTTATCTGTATCCAACTAGTCTGTGAATATCTTCCTGTAGGATCCTGTATTCCGATCATATTGTAAAATGTACTTTAAACATCTATCATGTGTTTTATTTACGTAAAACTAAACAATAATACTTAATTTACGAATGGTCAGTAAAATATTTGACTTTATAATGCAGAATTATTATCACATTCATACACATATATAACACATATATATGTGTCGATAGATGGCGCTCATCGTTGGCTATAAATACTGAATCGCGGTGGCGAGATCGTTGTTGTTGTGTTCAAGTATATCTATAAAATCCGTTGGGATTGTCACCACCCAGTGATGAACAGCACTTGAGAGAGTAATTTTTGCAGTTCCTTACACGTCACAGTGTGTAACGGAACCCCCGTAACTAAGTCTTCGCTGTCTATCTGCTATTTATATTTATTTATTGTCCGTCTGCAGATCTATCCTTAGAGCCCTAATATTTGGACTCTTGTTACTTTCACACAATTTATTTTATTACGGCTATTATTTTTATATCATTTTTTTATTTTTGTATCTGAATTTTATCTTGCGAATTTTTGCAGTTCCTTACCACGTCACTGTGTGTAACGAAAACTTCCCCAGTCGTGCTGCTCCATATTTCGAGCAGGAAATTTCCTGCTGTGCCCTACCTCTGTTAATCAAATTAATAATCACGGTGGCAAGGTTTTCTCTGTTGTGTTTATAGTAGATTATTTTTACTAGTTTACATAAGTATTAATTTCAAAAAGATATAACTTTGGCACAACTGAAAGCCATTAAACCAATCAATCAATCAATCAAAAATTATTTTCGTAACTATAGCAGATAGAATAACGTAAGTAGACCAAACAAAATCCTTTTTATTAACCGACTTCCAAAAAAAGGAGGAGGTTCTCAATTCGACTGTATTTCTTTTAATGTATGTCACCTCAGAACTTTTGACTGGGAGAACCAATTTCGATAAAAAAAAAATTAATCGAAATGTAGTGCATGTCATTTGGTCCCATTTAAATTTATTTGAGATCTAACAACTACTTTTCGAGTTGTATCTAATAATGCGTTTTTACTTGACTATTTTTTCGTCAACCTACGTTGTATTATACCGCATAACTTCTTACTGAGTGTACCGATTTTGATTATTTTTAATTTAATCGAAAGCTAATTTTTATAACGTGGTCACATTTTAATTTCATTAAGATCTGATTACAATTTTTTGAGAAATCTTTGATAACGCGTATTTACTTGACTTTTTTTCGTCTACCTACGTTGTATTACTTGTCGATGTAGGTAATTGAAGTCGTATTTTTTCGTTTGGGAGCAAACGCAATTATGTATAAAAGCAAACTAATTAAACAACCATTTAAGATCATAATGTTACAACACTCAGGCACGTTCCACAGTTGCGAGAGAGTAAATGGCCGACACTATGTGTGATACACTACGATGTTCTAGTGACAATGTTTGTTAAAACTACGAGTGCACTGTGATATAAAATTGTTGAAACTTTTGTTAAAATTGTTCAAAATAGAATAAAAGTTCGCTAGAAACGTTTACAGCGTCACTCGTAGGAACTTTAACTCTATTTTCCGAAATTATTATAATTAACTTTATATACAAGAATAAAAATCTTGCCACCACGATTCATTATTTGTAATTATTTATGAACGCCATCTATCGACAAGTAGAAACACACACCGAACATTCAGTGTACTATTACAACTGATTCGTGACGGGTTTTCAATTGAAACTCGCATTTCAAAAACATTTAGCCTAAATCTCACAGAACACTATTACTCCTACCGGAGCTAAATCTAGTCTATCGTAGTACATTACGACTGATAAGTGTTGACGTTATTTAAGTAAAGAAGTTATATTTGACATACAAGTCATCCCTCGCAGTTCTGCTTGCCTTGAAATATAATAGTATATAATTAACGTCTTGTAATGCATATATTATATTTATTATTTGAGTACGTTCATATATTGTTGATGTTTTTTATTTATTCTTAACATACGAAACTGAACAGAAGCAACAACTGTTCTTAATAAACATAATTGTGTTTGCTCGCAAACGAAAAAAAAACCGACTTCAATTACATCGAAGAGTAATACAACGTAGATCGACGAAAAAATAGTAATACTTTGTTCGTATTCCATATAACGCGACATTATAAAATTGTAGAATTATATAATGTTCTACTGTTATTTCTAACATTTTGTTAGCGATTGTAGGCAGAAATTTCATAAAAGGCCCGTCGTCGATTCGCGCGAAGCGCTGACATCGCTTATTACGGCGGGTTTTTTAGTTGAAGCGGATTTATATTGAATTACGGTTTATGTCTTTTTTATTAAAAATATGTAATGTTCATGTTTTCACACAGCTCCGATGCACGACTGGAGTTTACCCCTTCAGATTAACTGTCTAAATAGGCACAAAAAGGCTTACTAGTCTAAGAAATATATTATTACTATATCAAATTGTAAATAAATGAATGCAATAACGCCATCTATCGGAACCTAATTGCGTTATTAGAAAACGTCTGAACGCCATCTCTAACAAGGTCATTCGTTCAGTAGATTTTACTGTTCAATTTTTTCATTCCGGGGCCTTAAATGAAAATCGATTCTTAAGGAGAAAACTCCAAAAACAGTCAAGTAAATACGCCATATCAGATATAGCTCAAAAAGTTCGAGTCAAATCTCAATTATATTTAAATGGGACCACATGACAAGCACCACCTATCGATTAAAAAAAGAATCATCGATATCGTTCCACCCAGTAAAATAGTAATGAGGTTAATATAACGTTGGTCGACGTAAAATAGCCAAGTAAATACCCAGTATTAGCGATAACTCAAAAATTAAAAGCTCAAATATATTTATAACGAATAAACTGCTACTCTCTACTCTAGTGGAATATTGTAATTTGATCGATAGTGAACGAAGTAATTTCATAACATTTTGATAGATGGCGTTGTGGCAAAGTATTGAACATGACCACAGTCTTCTTAACATCGTCATGTAAATACGTGTCATCAAAGATTACTCAAAAATTGCTCATTATATCTCAATCATATTTAAAACGGACGACATGACAAGTATTAGCTTTTGATTTATACAAAAAAGATCAAAATCAGTGCACCCAGTAAAAAGATATAACGTATAATACAACGTAGGGTGACGAAAAAACCGTCAAGTAAATACGCAATATTAGATATAACTCACAAATTACGAATCAAATCTCAATTAAATTTAAATGGGACCACGTGACGAATAGTAGCTTTTAATTTATATAAGAAACGTCAAAATCGGTGCACCCAGTAAAAAGTTATGAGGTATAATACAACGTAAGGTGACGAAAATAATGTCAAGTAAATAAGCGTTATCAAAGATTAATCAAAAAGTAGTTATCAGATCTCGATAAAATTTATATGTGACCACATGATAAACATCAGCTTTCGATTAAAGTAAAAATTATCAAAATCGATACACCCAGTAAAAAGTTATTGCGGATTTTCAAGAGTTTCTCTCGATTTCTCTGGGATCCCATCAGCAGATCCTGGTTTCCTTATCATGGTACCAAACTAGGGATATCCCCTTTCCAACAAAAAAAGAATTATCAAAATCGGTACACCTAGTAGAAAGTTATGTGGTATAATACAACGTAGGTCGACGAAAAAAGCGTCAAGTAAAAACGCATTATTAGATATAATTCGAAAAGTAGTTGTTAGATCTCAAATAAATTTAAATGGGACCAATCGGCACACACCACCTTTCGATTAAAACAAAATTTGTCGAAATCGATCTACCTGGTCAAAAGTTCTGATGTAACATACATAAAAAAAAAAAAAAAAAAAAAAAAAAAAAAAAAAAAAAAAAAAAAAAAAAAAAAATACAGTCGAATTGAGAACCTCCTCCTTTTTTGGAAGTCGGTTAAAAAAATACAATCGAATTGAGAACCTCCTCCTTTTTTGGAAGTGCCAATTGGTCCCATTTAAATTTATTTGAGATCTAACAACTACTTTTCGAGTTATATCTAATAATGCGTTTTTACTTGACGCTTTTTTCGTCGACCTACGTTGTATTATACCGCATAACTTTCTACTGGATGTACCGATTTTGATAATTCTTTTTTTGTTGGAAAGGGGATATCTCTAGTTTGGTACCGTGATAAGGAAACCAGGATCTGATGATGGGATCCCAGAGAAATCGAGGGAAACTCTCGCAAATCCGTAATAACTTTTTACTGGGTGTACCGATTTTGATAAATTTTAATTTAATCGAAAGCTGATATTTATCATGTGGTCACATATAAATTTTATCGAGATCTGATAACTACTTTTTGAGTAATCTTTGATAACGCGTAGTTGCTTGACTATTTTTTCGTCGATCTACGTTGTATTACTTGTCGATGTAATTGAAGTCGGTTTTTTTTCGTTTGCGAGCAAACACAATTATTTTATGTATAACTTTTGACCATGTGGACCGATTTCGACAAATGTTTTTTAATCGAAAGGTGATGTGTGCCTATTGGTTCCATTTGAGATCTAACAACTACTTTTCGAGTTATATCTAATAATGCGTTTTTACTTGACGCTTTTTTCGTCGACCTACGTTGTATTATACCGCAGAACTTTCTACTGGATGTACCGATTTTGATAATTCTTTTTTGTTGGAAAGGAGGTATCCCTAGTTTAGTACCATGATAAGAAAACCAGGATCTGATGATGGGATCCCAGAGGAATCGAGGGAAACTCTTGAAAATCCGCAATAACTTTTTACTGGGTGTACTGATTTTGATAATTTTTAATTTAATCGAAAGCTGATGTTTGTCATGTGGTCACATATAAATTTTATTGAGATCTGATCACTACTTTTTGAGTAATCTTTGATAACGCGTAGTTACTTGACTATTTTTTCGTCGATCTTCGTTGTATTACTCGTCGATGTAATTGAAGTCGGTTTTTTTTTTCGTTTGCGAGCAAACACAATTATATCATCTGTTAAGTTTGAGACGGAATAGGAGACGGCTGTCGTGAACTTAAAAATATAAGATGAAAATAAAAAAATTGAAATAGATCTTAATTTTTTTGTGTCTTTATTTTTGTGTTAATTTGTAAGTTTTTGATGCGGTTTCTTTCAAAGTCGGGTTTTATTTTCTTTGTTCACGAATGTCGGTGACGTGTCACGTGTGTCATCCACTCGACCATCTGTCTTGAATGTGTACGCTTTAGTTTCTTACCTACATGTTGTTCTTTTGAACTCAAATGTACCTGTAACAAACAGATCTATTGTCAATAAAAGTTTTAGTTCAGAAAAAAATTAAAATGATTAGAACATTGTACAGCATGTAACAATGGTTTTCAACATTTTAACCCTATTCTTGACACTGTGTACAATTTGATACGTTCAACTTTTAGAAAATCCCGAGAATTTCTCTAACGAGTTTTTAAAACTTTTCTTGTTTAATATGATAGAAAATACACATATATTTCTACCAAAAATACTATTTAAGTGCTTGCAACGAAAAATCACCCGTAAGAGCGCAAAATGGTGGATCGATCGAATGCGTCTACGCATCGCAAGGTAAAAAGAATCATTATTTATTATATTTTGTTCAAATTGTTTTCAAAAGTAGTCCAATTGCCAAAGCTTATTATATACTCTAATCATTAACGTTATTTTCATGTACCTAATTGAATTGTAACTGCATGTAATCTTTTGTGTTTTTCAAGTGTAGCAAATATGATACATAGCCAGATGGCGAACAGTCTAGACATTTTTTGCTGTGTATCAAATATGTGACATTGCTTGATTTGTAAAGATAATACTTGAGTTTGCTTTCCTAACCACACTTATAACTAGGCTACGATTGGATTGGCTATTGTGACCAGAATGTGGTCAAGATGATAATTTTATTATAATTATTTCTTATTTTCATTCGAAGGTACTTCCTCACCTTATTATGCAACAGCAAAGAAGAGCTCGGTAACTCGTAGCTCTTGTTCCGAAACTGGGAGCAAAATCAGATTTGGACGAAAGTGAATCATCTGAGGATGAAGTTCAATACTACACCCGCCTTACGCACTGTGACAGCAGTTCACCACCTCTATCATTGCCATCTTCAATAGAAAACCTAAACTTTCTCTCTGATGACGATATTGAGTTTAATCAAGTGCTTACTTCAGTCTTTGGTACAGTCATACAGTAAAGAGCCATCACCATCGATCAACCCTTATTCACCGTCAATTTTATCGCCTAATTCATCAGCAAATGAGACTAGGCCTTGGTGTCCGATACCATCACCCTCATCTCCATCTGTACTGGCTACTCCCTCACATGTACCTGCACCACGAGTTAGTAACTTGAAGCGGCATCATCAGTCATCATCGTCGTCGCCATTATTTGCATATTTTCCTTCAACGGCTACTCGTTCAAAGAGACCTGCGCTTTTCACAGTCAAAATCTATTCGACAACCTGCTTGCAAAGTCCTATGTTTTGATAACTTTTTCACATCTATTGGGCTGTTACAATACTTACGCAATGAATGCAGGCATTTTTGCAATGGGTACAATCCGAGTAAATAGGCTACGAGGAGCGGAGAAAAAACTACCCACGGATAAAAATCTAAAAAAAAGGGTAGAGCACAAGTCGTATACAATAAAAATAAGATTGCTGTCGTTAAATGGTTAGATAACAAATGTGTCACTGCTGCAAATAATTTTGTAGATGCGTATACTACCCAGACTGTGGTTCGTTACAAGATAGAACAAAGTAGAAAAATGCCAGTGACTTGCCCCAATTTAATAAAAAAATTAACACTTCTTACATGGGCGATGTTGATCTCGCCGATATGATGATCACTCTATATCGTACACCATCCCGAGGCTATCGTTGGTATTTACCAATATTTTCTCAAATGCCCGATATTTGTAAACAATTCCTGGCTTCTATATCGGCGTGATAGAAAAGCCAGGATGGATGGACAAAAAACAAAAAACCCTAAAAACCTTTAAAATTGAAATTTTTGAAAGCCTACGGAGTTTTGAAAGAACTGATATGAGCGATATCAGCAGGCCTGGTATGAAATCAACCAAGACTATTTAGAACCCAGTAGCTGAAAGACCGTCAGATAGTGTTCGGTACGATCAAGTTACTCATTATCCAACTGTAATAACCAGCAGAGGAAGGTTGCACAAAAGGGTTGACTAAATTTTTTTTTTGTCAAAATTGCAAATTGAGGTTGTGCTTATTGCCAGAACGTAATTGTTTCATAGAATATCATACCAAGAATTAATACTTTATAAATATTATTATAAGGAACCTATTTTTAACACTGATTTTTGACTTGATTTTAATGATTGATCTCAATTTACCAAAAATTTAGATTTATAATATACAAAGGCTGTTTTATGTTAATTTTTAATCTTTGTAGAAGTATAAAATAATTATGTTTGATATTTTGTTATTTCACAGAGAATATTGACATTTTAGGTTTTATTTTGTTACAATTATTATGTTTAAAACTCATTTATTAGCTTCACTCAAAGACTGGCAGTGTAGCAAATTAGATACGTAGACTTTATAGTGTTGATTGTTAAGGGCCTGGCAATGTATCTAATGTGATACACTCAATATATGTTGAATTACTTATATTATATTTTTTTTATTATTTTTTATCCCTTCAATAACCATATATAAACGTGTTTTATTATGTTTTTTTCAATATTTCTAAAATATTTTTTCTTGCCAAGTATAGGGTTAAGTGAACTTATAATCTATACTAAATATATAATTTTATATATGATAAAATAAAAATGTTAAAAAAATGTTAAAATAATGTTTTAATGTTTATGTTAAATTAACTTTTGAAAGAACGAAGTCTGTCCGGGCAGCTAGTTTAAAATAAATATTTATACAAGCGACAATATTAATGCTGAAAGATGAAGCTTGGCGTATAATACTTAAATAACTTTATACATACTCATGTAATGTCCTAAATCTAAAACCATCAGCCTCAATACAATCGAACTTTTGAACCCAGACATCGTATTCCAGTAATACCTTAATCCCTTGATCTAAAGATTACGAACGTATATATGTATAATGGCTACCAGTAAGTTGAGTTTCAACCTAATTTGAAGCTACATTCCAGTCCGGTGCTATTTATTTGATAGCGGGTACAAAGGACCCGTCTCTGTTATGGAGTCAGGGTTGGTTTAGAAGTGCGTAATACCTTTATGTCGTCACTAATATTTTGAATTATAAAAAGTAGATTCCAGATAAACATTTGATAGGTTTAAATATTTATTCGCTTAAGAAAAGTAGTCATAAATATAAATATCAGTCGGTTGTTACCTGAAAGCAACAAGTTGCCTACTTATTGAACAGCCGACACCTGTAAACTTAAATGTCGTATAAAAATTAATAATAATTTCCAAATTCAAGCGAGAACATAAATTTTCCGAACTAAGTTCGATAAATTTCCGAGTAGGTTGAAGGAACAATAGCGCACGTCTGTCTGCGATGCGCTTTGATTTATATGCGGGTGTGGTGTCATTACAACATGCTGCCCTATGTTAATTTATTCGACTCTTGTTATAGGAAATCAAATCACGGCTTGATAACTTGTTAACTGACTTCAAAAAAGGAGGAGGTTCTCAATTTAACTGTATTTTTTTTTCACTGTGTCTCAGATGTCAGCTTCAGTTGTTACACAAGAATTCACTTCAATAACTTTTTTGTAACAATTACCAACGAATTAAGTTACCTTGAAAAACTGAAATGAATACACACATCCAATGCGATGTTAAGATGAATTTTGCTGAAGTGTACTCGTTAACGTTTTGGCCTTTATAATATTTGGTTGAAAAAACGCGTTTTCCGTTTGAAAGTCATTTTAAAATGAGCATTTCTTTAAAGAATTTCCTCTGATAAGCGACTGGAGTTTACTTCTTAAAAATGATAATCGTAATACAAACAATAAGGTGCTCTAACAACTGGATCAAATTACAATTAAAAAATTGTAAAATTAAAACATAAATGGTCGCTTGCTATATATATTGATATACTAATCCTATAAATATAGTATCCTATAAATATTCCTGTATTAAGCTCTAAAAAAATGTCACTCTCAGCGTCACTAAGGTCGGCGTCAGCTGTTTCACATGAGCTCACTAACCATATTTTTGTCGTGAACTCAAATATATATATTTGTAAAACAATGATTGATCAAAGTACAAGTCTGGGTCCTTCACGAAAAACAAATCGGTACAACCGGCAGGACGACGTGAGTTAATTAATTAAACAAATAAATATAAACATTTCTTGTAAAGAAAACCGCGATTATTTAACTTTATTACATTACATTATAAGCAATATGTAATTAATTTCAACTTTTGCGGGAAATCATCAAAAATGAGAGATCAAAATCGTCTGGTAAGCGGTACACGAACGACACCGTTCTCTTCTGTCAAAAGTATCGTAACTGACTTCACATAAAGGAATAAAATCTTAACTATTGTTAAATTATTGTTATTAATCGATTAATTCTTCGTAATAGACCAATCAACGACTTAACATTCCTAGACATGGTCGCTGTATGTTGCAACTTGTTGATAGATGGCGCTCATGGTTCGAGCGAAGCTACGCCGATCAAACAAAGCGCATGTACGCTGTATGTTTCTACTTGGTAACAGATGGCACTCATCAAGTTACAAATCGCGGTGGCAAGGTTTTTATTATTGTGTTTATTGTCGATTATGAGAATGTCTTGCTTTGCTAGCGTTGGCTTTAGTAGCTAGCGCTAATAGTTCATAAGGATCACTCACCTGAATTTTTTCTAGTTCCGTCCCCTATCACCATGTAGGTGGAACGGAACCCTAATACATTAACTTATACTAAAGTGAGATTAATAACAAAAATTAAAATGAACCGCTTATCGTTACGACTCGCCTATACACATAAGTCACCGTATTTGCCGGTATATAAGAGTTTTAGGTTCAAAGGGATATAACTTTAGATACACCAGTATTCATGAAAATATACTGAAAAATAAATTTGAAATTAAATACGAGATCGTTTTTAAGTCATAAAGCACGAAAGATGTTGTTGAATACTTGGAGTGATTGATTACTGAGAAAAGGATACAAATTGATAAATATCGATGTTTACGAATTTTCGACAGAGTTACATTATTTTGTATAAAAATTATTTCCGTAACTATAGCAGATAGAATAACGTAAGTAGACTAAACAACATACTTTTTTGTAATAATCACAAAAAAAGTTTAACTTGACTTATATAATTTATCACACTGGACAAGAATAATATTCGTTGTGTTTTGACTCATTGATAGATAGGACTCATGATTAAATACAAAATTCTAAGTCGCGGTGGCAAGGTTTTAATTACAGTATACAAAGGTAATTACGAAGTCGGTGTTTTATCTTCTTGACGCTGAGGAAGGCGTGGGTTGCACTTACCTAGCTGTCAAAGTAGATATATTTTAATAATATTCATTTAACAAAATAATATAATCAAGAAGACCATTGAACCATTGAACTGTTGAACCATTTCACGTTCTAAATTAAAATTCTTAAAGATTAACATATTAATGACGTATGCACCTGGCGGTACGTACGTCAGTGTGAATAATAGTAGATTAGTAGCCAAGGGATGTAAGTCATGGCGCCTATAGTTCGAGGGTGATACTTACACCCGAGCTAACTCTGAATCTGCTATACATCTCAATTGTGAGGTAAGTAGAAAAAAACCGGCATTACCGCCTTTTTTTCATTAAAAAGAATCAAGTAAAGAACTTTTTAATTTTTTTTTTCAAGATCGAAATTGAGCTTCGCCGTTCGATATTTAAAATTGATGACTGTTATACTCACACGAAGACAAGGCTGAATAGCAAACCGACCTCTTTGGCCATTGGGCTGAATGCATGATGTCTATAGCTAGTACGATGGTTAGATGTACGAGAACTTTTTGAAAGAAAGAAGTGTTTTTTTTAATTATTTACCGCCCTAGGGCTTTTCTAGCTACATTATTACCCTAGAGCGCTAATTAGTCACCCACAAGCCCTATTTGGAGGTAATAAGAACCTACTCACCGAACATGAGAGATGTAAATAAGATTTATAATAACAATAAGTAAGGTACATTTACTTGAAGTTGTTTACGCATAGTGGGCGTAGTAAGGTATAAATGGGGTAGTTATGAATAATATGATTTGGCAGTATAACTGTAAATACTCTAATATCCAGTTTTTATATATGTATATAGTTTCTGTATATATAGCTGTGTTTAGAAGAGTAATAGGACATTCAGAGACTACATATACTTGAAATAGCTATAACGATAAACACTGATCAATAATTTTGTAAAGGCGTGTGATTCAATTATAAATCTTCTCACAGAAATCTAGTTTTGGTAACCGTCTGTAAGTGTAGTCTGTGACGACGTTGAGTATTTATTTTGAAACTTATAATTTAAATATTTGCGAAAATTTGGAGTGCAGAATAACGATGCGTTATGCAGCACTCCAAGATTTTCAATTTTCGAAGTGATCGTAATTAACTTTACATATAAAAATAAAAATCTCGTTACCGCGATTCACAATAAGCAACCAACGATGAGTGCCATCTAGTAACAAGTACAAACATACCAGTACATCCGATATTGACTGTACTAGATCTGCGTAACTTTATTTAAGACAAAATTTTGTACTGCGAGTGTTAATTTTTGTAACAGAATTGTAATAAAATACTAGTATTTTATTTTATATAACTAGGTCGGTAAACCCCCATAACTTAGTCTTCGCATTCCTGTGTCAGAGACCTGGAAACACACTTACTGCATACAAAAAAAACATTCAAACCACGATAATCACCTGTGTGGCACATACAAACATTTGTCACGAGTGAAAGAAGAAGCGGGAAGACTGACGACTACAAACTGCGTCCACGGGGTTGTCTATGATATATAACCACAAATAGAAGCAAAACGAAGTCAATGTTAATAGTTTGTAACTTCAGGACATTTTTCAACTGACTTCAAAAAAGGAAAACCTATCAATTCCATTGTATTTTTTGTGTGTCACCCCAGTACTTTGTAATGGATTGACCGATTTCAATGATTCTTTTTTTAATGGAAAGGTGGTGCTTATCACGTGTTTCCGTTTAAATGAAATCTGACAAGAACTTTTTGAATTATCTCTAACAATGCGTATTTACTTGACTGCGTCTGCTTGCGTTGTATTATTGGCCGATGTAATTGAAGTTGGTTTTTTTCTTTTGGGAGTAAACACAATTACTCAAATTGCTTTCGCTGTTTAAATTTGTAAATAAATAATAAGCGTTAAAATGTTATTATAATCATAGAAGTCAATTCTATGCATTTCTACTTTGATTTACAATTTTAATTAATCAATTTAATATTGTAACGATTCTAATACGTGTACCGTCCCACCAATAAGAACGCAGTATGACAATGTCTTCATGTAATGTATATTGGTAGGAAATCAAGTTGATGTAAGCGTATTCCGGTCGGTTAAAAAATTAAATTCCTTGTGGTATTGACTAGTGAATGATAGCCTTTGTCTCGTAGGGGAAATTCACACTTGTGCCGTACATTTTAAATTGGAATAATTTCTTAAGCTCTCATAGCTCATTTTCATACTGTTTTATTTTGTCATTTTTATGTGACGGTAGTTTAAAATTAAATTACGAATCAACCGACTTTATAATTATTTTTTGTAAACACGTCCATTAGGTCTTTATTTCATTTCATTTCGCTTTTGTCTTTAATTTCTCATCATAGCTAATAATAGAAGAACCGTAGACTTAGCTAAGATCAAAGTTTCTGCTCTTTTTAAAAACATGAACGAGACACCCAATCTAGTGAATACAACTTCTTTATGGTAAAATTTAAATTTTTAAGTAAAACTGAAAGCTTCTCTCGCAGGGACCTTAAATCAATATTTGGAACTTAATATACCTACTTACTACCTTACTACCTACTACTTGCTGTGTGGCTACGGCACTAAAGAATTTAGCCACCCCCTCTCTTCCCGTGGGTGTCGTAAGAGGCGACTAAGGGATAACAAGGTTCCACAACCACCTTGGAACTTAAGAAGCCGACCGATGGCGGGATAACCATCCAACTGCTGGCTTTGAAATACACAGGCCGAAGACGGGCAGCAGCGTCTTCGGTGCGACAAAGCCAGTACTGCGGTCACCAACCCGCCTGCCCAGCGTGGTGACTATGGGCAAAACACATGAGTTCACGTTATTTGTGGCGTAAACTTGTGGAGGCCTATGTCCAGCAGTGGACTGTATAGGCTGTAATGATGATGATGATGATGATGATACCTACTTAGCTTTATATACAAGAACAAAAATCTCGCCAGGGCGTTTCATTATTTATAATCGAGAAAAACCAAAAGTAATTTGAACCGTTACAGATGGTCCACTTTAAGAAACTTATATTTACGACGATCTTTCACTCATTACTCTAAACAGTGTTATTACACGTGTATATTCAACCCTACAGCAAGATTTAATTAAATATTTAAATTCATACTACAAGCCGTGATAAGAACGCTCCCTCGCAGATGTCGCTCAGACCAATCGTCTTGATACTTTCAATTCTTACTAAAGTGGGTATAATAAAATTATACATGATGTAAATGTCGCACTGACCAGTAAAAGCCAGATCACGGGAAGTGATTAAAGATGATTAGTCATTCTGCTTAACAGATATACGTGTTATTTTTTTATGGACATTCAGATTTCTTTTGATTACTTAAGTATTCATTTTCAATAAATTGAATGATATATGTATCTATGTATAGTCGTATACATATGTATTTCGCGTTCATAATATCTAAACCTTCTGTGAGATCAATATTTTTATACAAATGACTACATGTTGAAGTAAAAATTAAATATTAATTTAAATATAGTGTTTCTGTCTGTAACTATAAAAAAGTAATTTTATTTTTCAAAGTATCAAAATCACGAAAACATCGGATGATCTTGTTCAGTTCTAAGATCAAATTGTGTGAATCAGTTCTTTGAACGCTTTAAACAGTATTTAAGAATTGGAATTAATCTGCATTTCTGCCTGTTCAATTGATTTTACTGCAAGTGACTTTATATACCGTAATAAGAGAGTCTTGTCACCTCCATTTATAATAATTTGGCACTAACGAACATTGTAGGCTCGATGAGGATTGCGGAAAACCGGGATGTCTTGCGCGAACTTGGAGAAGCCTATATCCAGCAGTGGACTGCAATAGACTAAACTGAATGACTGGACATTCAATGGTATCCAGTGATGTTCCGACTTGTTGATAGATGGCGCTCATCGTCGTTTGCTAGTATACGAATCACGATGACCAGATTTTTGATACTGAATATAGTACACGTAGTAAAACTACAGCCAATGGCAAAATGATCACCGGTGACTTTAAATAGTCTCCTGTGATCATTATTGTCGGTTGTGTAACTATTTTTTAAATAATTAGACAAATTGCTTGCGAAAAAAAATTACTTTTTTTTATTTATTTGTAACATATCAAGAAAAAACATGTATTACAAGTACATTTACATTACTACTTAATATATTCATACACATTTTACATTAAATTAGTTATTATTCAAAAAAAAGATAGTAAGAAAATATACGTGATACATACACATACATACTTTTATCCCGACGAAGCAACATAACACACATATGTTTTGTATAGTGCATAAAATTTCATCATGAACCAAAAAAGCAAGATAACTTGGTTTGTGAAAGAACCATTGTTTGCTGCACAATTTGATTTTAGACCTAGAGACAAAAAAAATTATCACAGTTACAAATTGTACGACCGAATTTTACTTATATTATCGAAAATCTTATGCTCATTAAGTCATTACTCTTAAATGTTTTATTAGACGTATATATTTAACCCTACAGTAAGTTTTAATTCAATATTAAATTTGATACTACGAGCCGTGACAGGAGCGCCCTCGTGGATGTAGCTCGCACCAAACATTTTAATACTTTAATTTTTTGTTCACTTCATCATAAAATTTTTCAATCATCCCGGTCATAAGTTACTAATAGGCTAAGTAGGCTTACTGGTTTTGGTACAACCTCAGTTACCGTGTAGACATTGTTTGTTGCTTGATAGTAAAATACCCCAATAAATAAAAATGATAAAAAGTAAAAATATATATAACATAACTAAGTATCAAAATCACCGAGGCGCATAAAAATCTTGTTCAGTTCTAAGATCAAACCGTGCAGTGAACCGTCGTTCCGTTGCAGTTGTAAGGAAACTTCTCCGATTTTGATTGAAATTTACTGTAACAAATCGGTTTTAATTAGATTTCGTACAAAGTATGTAAATATTAGGTGTTGTTTCTACTTAATGACAGATGGCGCTCAAAGTCAACATTACCATCGTAAGCAATCTTCCTCGTCGTCGTTACTTATTAAATAAACACAACTCTTGTGGTGGAAACCTCATTGTTTTTACCTTTTATTGTCAACGAGAACGGTGTGGTTTTAATCAAAATAAAACTAGTTTGAACTCTTTTCAATTTGTTAAAATACTGTGACCGGATGTGAGCGTTACACGAACCAACCACGTGACACGTCTAAAAAATTTCAATAGTATCATAATTAACTTTACATTTAACTATAAAATATTTGCAACAATAATTTAATTTGAAAAATAAACTTTTGCACTGCATGTACGCAATAGTAGATCTTGCTTCCACGATTCAGAAGTTGTGACCAACAATCAGCGCCATCTATTAACAAGCATTTTTCTACACCCAGCTTCCAAGTTGAAGGTAGATATTTAAAGATATATTTTCATTTTAATGATCTTTACTCGTAACTATGTCTAAGTCTAATTTTATCAATAACCTTTTAGTGCTTTTATTGCTATTAACATCTTCCACCTCATCAGCTCACTGCACCTTTATAACTGCGTCAGAAATATCAACCCATTAATAAATCACGTTCATTTGTTACGTCTATAAAATTAGCTCTTTGACTGTGTGATGTTAAATGTGTCGACAATAATCGCTCGACATCGTCATTTGTATGTCTGTCCGTAGCTGTTATTAGTTAATATGTAATTGTCAGAGAAACTCATTTACAGAGTGATTGGACAAAGTGTTTCAATTATCCGAGTGTAGATTTGATCGGGATTGTAGAACTTGATGCATAATTAAAATATACTTTTCATATATTAGTAATAAAGTGAGTGTTCGGCATGATGTGTATTATACGCGAATTAAGTTCTGTTAAAGTTAACATACGTAAATATAAAACTTGCTGTGGGTTAAATTTAAGTTGTTAAAAATTAGCAAGTTCCTTCCACGGGTAAGCGTAAGAGTTACATGTGAAAAGACCTTGTTGAAATTTCGAATTAATCGTAATGGACTTTATATTTAAACATAAAAACTTTGTCAGCGAGATTCATTACGTATAGTCGACCATATGAGCGCCATCTATCGGCAATATTTTTTTATTTATTAGACTTGTTTATAATTTTAACTATAGGGGTTAATTTATTTCGAAATTTTACAATATTATGCATGTTTACAATTCATTTGTTTAAGGTAGTAATGTAATAAGTGGTGTCATCACTACTAGCTGCCCTATGTTAATTTACTCGACTCTTGTTACAGGAAATGAAATCACAACTTGCTAACTTGTTTAGTAACAGTTACCGAACCGAGTTACTTTAAAACGCTAAAAATTAACATGCGTCACGTCGCAAGCGACGTTGTGATGAATTAAGCTGAAGACGTTGCGTCTTTCATAATAATTATTTAGTTAGAAAAAACGCGTGTCTTGCACGGAGGTCGTTTGAATGCTAATATTTCTTTAAATAAAACGTGTGAAACATCTCTGACACGCGACTGGAATTTACTTCTTAAGAATGATAATTATCATTAAAATTAAAACGAGTGTGCTTTAGACCACACGACTGAAGTAAAACTTCTGCACAATAGTCCTGCACTGTGTCTCAGATATACGAAACGAAACTAGCTATGAGAGACAGAGAGAAAGAAAATATGTGCTCGAACCTTTCTCTCTTGCTCCGTTCGCATCGCCCGATCACACTTTTCATAACGTTCTCGTAACGCATTCACCAGCTCACGCCCCTAGTGAAGCGTGCGTAAAGAAGTTTTACTTCAAAGATAAGATGTTCTAACAAATGAATCAAATTATAGTTAAAATGTACAAAATTCTAAAATTAAACTATAAATTGTTCCTTGCTACTCGTATATACCGTTACATATATTCCTGTATCTTACAATAAGCTCAAAGCACTATCAAAACGTCACTCTCAGCATCACTAAGGTTAGCATCAGATGTTTCACACAAATTCACACACTATATTTTTGTCATAAACTCAAATATATATCACTACATAGTATAAAACAAAGTCGCTTTCTCTGTCCCTGCACATGTATGTACGCTTAAATCTTTAAAACTGCGCAATAGATTTTGATGCGGTTCTTTTTAATAGATAGATTGATTCAAGAGGAAGGTTTATATGTATAATAACATCCATTAAATAGTGGAGAAATACTGTTATTTTTGAGTTTTCTAATGTTATGTCGTAAATAATAATTTTTTTTTTCGCTTAAATGCAAACGCAGGCTGAACCCTACGAGATTTATCAAAATAATGTACTAAGTATTGTACACATTGAAAAGGTCTACAGAAAACTCCGCGATGGTATATACCTATCTCTTATGGATATCCCACAATAACATTTTTTTGTCATTTACTTTTTACGACAAATAATGGCTAATTTTCGAAGCGATTTTAACCGATACAGCATTAATCCTTATCAAATTAAATACCTTAAATGTATTTTTTATTTAATATAGATCTATATGGCCCTTTACAGCATATGATTTAAATGAATATTTTCGAAGATATTACAGATTTAAAAATCGCGGTACGTAGCGTTTGCGGCGGTTCCGGCCGGCTTTTAAGTTAACGCGTGCGGGCCACGGGCAGTAATGAATAAATCAAAACTACTGGATCGATTTTAATCATTTTTTCAGCGAATGACATAGGCTATAATTATATTTTATACCCGTGCGAAGCCGGAGCGGGTCGCTAGTATTTGTATAAAATCGATTGATCGCAGTACTACAAGTCTGACTCTTGCACGAAAGGCAAATCGGTACACCCGTCAGGACAACGTAAGTTAATTAATAAAATAACGTAAACACATACACGTGGTAAACACATGTCTTGTATGAGAAACCGCTATAACTTACATTTATTACATTAATTATTTATTAGAAATCTGTAATTAGTTTCAACTTTTGCGGGAAATTATCGAAAATGGGAGAAAAGCGGTACACGAACGAGACCGTTCTCCCGCTGTCAAAAGTATCGTAACTTTACATAGAAGGAACAAAATCTTAACAACACGATTAATTTTTTACTCTTAACAGACCAATCAACGACTGAACATTCCTAATCATTTTCGCTATATGTTGCAACTTGTTGATAGATGGCGCTCATAGTTCGAGAAAATCTAGGCCGATCAATCAAAGCGAATGTACCGTGTATGTTTCTACTTGGTAACAGATGGCACTCATGAAGTTACAAATCGCGGTGGCAAGGTTTTTATTATTGTGTTTATAGTCGATTATGAGTGTGTCTTGCTTTGCTAGCGTTAGCACAGTAGTTAATGTAGTAGTTAGCACTGTAGCTAGCGCCAATAGTTCTTAAGGAATACGGACATTTTACGTAATTTTTCTAATTCCGTCCCCTATCACCATGTAGGAGAAACGGAACCCCAATACTCAGTCTTGTTACAGAAGGACGACGATGTTTAGTAACAAATTTCGCGTAAACGCGTACTTACTTGACTATTTTTTCATCTACCCACGTTGTATTATTGGTCGATGTAATTGCAGTCGGTTTTGTGTTTTTGTTTTCGAACAAACTCAATTATTGAACTGAACTTTAATATGCTTAAATATTGATTATTTTGACAAGATTACGACTTCTTTACATATAGACTAACTGTTGACTTTTGTATGTAAAACTACTCTGAATAATGTAAGTAATGGATACTAGCATACGTAAATAACTGCTAAAATTCAAAACACTATTTTTGCAGTTTCGTTTCCCAAAGGTTTCAAAGGAACGATACTAATAAATCTCCGCTGTCTATTCGTCACACAGAGCTGTGTTTAGAAGAGTACTGGGACATTCAGAGACAATATACAATTGATGTTACTATAGGTAACGATAAAAAATTAGTATTAACTTTGTTCGCAATTTAATTTTGTAATTGTTAGTGTAATTCAATTATTAATCTTCTCACAGTGATTCAGTATTGGTAACCGTCTGTAAGTGTCGTCTATGACGACGTTGAATATTTGTTTTGAAATTTATAATTTAAATATTTGTGAAAATTGGGTGATGATCATAACACTTATTGCGTTACGAACATCACGAAATTTTCAAATTTTCGAAGTGATCGTAATCAACTTTACATATAAAAATAAAAATCTCGTTACCGCGATTCAAAATAAGTTACCAACGATGAGTGCCATCTAGTAACAAGTAGAAACATACGAGTACATCCAATATTGACTGTGTTTGATCTGCGTAACTTTATAAGCGATCACCGTAGCTTATAGACCCTGCAGACGACACCAGAAGCATCACAAACGCCTTGCCGGCCCTATCTCCTATTCCCCCAGGAGCTCTGGTCACCTTACTCACCACAGGAACACAACTTTGCTTGAAAACTTTCGTTCAAAACTAAAATTCTTAAAAATTTATATATCAATGACGTATGCACCTGACGGTACGTACGTCAGTGTGAATAAATGAGATTTATAATCACCAGATAATGAGGGGCAGTAATATTAAATGGGGTCGTTGTGAATAATTTTTTTGATTTGGTAGTATAACTTTAAATACTTTGATATCCAGTTTCTACATTCAAAAAACGATTTGTTTTACTTATAAACTTTAATAATCTTAAAAATAAATTGTTGGTTTGTAAAATGTTGTTTACAATAAAGTGTTAAATAAATAAATAAAAATTTATATTTTTTTCGATTGTTTTTTTAAATTTGATTTGAAAGGCCTAAGACGTGAAAAATCAACATTGTTATCTTGCCAGCCAAAAAAGTTATAAAGGTCAAAAGGTCACAAAACACATGATCACGAGTCATAATGTCATCTTCATAATAACGCTGTAATAGAGGTGTATACAAAAATTCAGCTCACCAAGCATTTTTCGGCAGATTGGGGCTTTTTTTATGTAAGTGATATATCCACGGGCTTATAATGCCCGTGTTTTTGTCATTCCATATTTATTTATTTTTATTTAAACATGCATCGGTACTTCACTGCAACTTTAGATAACTTAATAGCTAGCCTTGGAACCTCTAAAAAAATTGACGTGAGTCCACTAATCAAGACTATTCTACATGTTGTTTTTTTTTATAGATATTATTTTTATTATATTTATACTTATTTGCTAACTACAATATATGTACACTTATTTTCTAGCTACAATATATGTATACTTATTTGCTGCTTACAATAATTGTTGGTAGGTACTTTTTTTTGTGTTCTTAGAAAATCTTTTTATCCATTATACTTTTTTTTTTGCAGATTGGGGTTTAAAAAGCCTACAATGACTGGACTTTTTGTTTGCTTTAATTACTTACTTACATAATATGATATTGAATCCAAACGTACCTGCAACAAGAGAGTCAAAAGTTTAATAAAAACAATAAAAATAGTTTAAACGGAATATAATGTATTGAAGTTGCAACGGAACCTTTTGCTCCACTACTGTACACCTTAATGTATGTGTATGGTATCATATATTAAATTAACAAATCATTTTATGCAATAGTGTTATATTGGGTACTTGTAAAATGTTTTTCATTGTATGTTGCATTTGTTACTAGATGACATTCATTTTTCATTGAAGAATTTGAAAATTTTGATGACTTCCAGTTTATATAGTAGATCCAGTTTATACAGTGGCTTATATACCAACACGCCAACACGCCAACACGCCAACACGCCAACACACCAACACGCCAACATGCTATCTCGCCAACATTCCAACATACCAATACGCCAACACACCAATACGCAAACACAGTCTATGTAATTGAAGTCGGTTGTTTCGATTGCGAGCAAACACAATTACATAAATTGCTTTCGCTGTTTAAATTGGTGAATAAATAATGAACGTTAAAATGTTATTGTAATTATAGAAGTCAAATCACTGTTAAAAATAAGCTGTATAATGAGCTACGTGTTTAAATTGTACATTGCTTTACAGTATTTTTCCCTTTTTAACCGACTTCCAAAAAAGGAGGAGGTTCTCAATTCGACTGTTTTTTTTTTTTTTTATGTATGTTACATCAGAACTTTTGACCGGGTGGACCGATTTCGACAAATTTTGTTTTAATCGAAAGGTGGTGTGTGCAAATTGGTCCCATTTAAATTTATTTGAGATCTAACAACTACTTTTCGAGTTATATCTAATAATGCGTTTTTACTTGACGCTTTTTTCGTCGACCTGCGTTGTATTATACCGCATAACTTTCTACTGGATGTACCGATTTTGATAATTCTTTTTTTGTTGGAAAGAGGATATCCCTAGTTTGGTACCATGATAAGGAAACCAGGATCTGATGATGGGATCCCAGAGAAATCGAGGGAAACTCTCGAAAATCCGCAATAACTTTTTACTGGGTATACCGATTTTGATAATTTTTAATTTAATCGAAAGCTGATGTTTATCATGTGATCACATATAAATTTTATCGAGATCTGATAACTACTTTTTGAGTAATCTTTGATAACGCGTAGTTACTTGACTATTTTTTCGTCGATCTACGTTGTATTACTCGTCGATGTAATTGAAGTCGGTTTTTTTTTCGTTTGCGAGCAAACACAATTATTTATATTGAAATGTTTATTTTGTTTTTCTTTTATTATTTTAACTGCTTGTGTTTTAGTATTTTATATTCCTACCTTTTAATTTTGCACTATTGTTAAGTTACCTGTTTTGATTTTAGTTTTGCTTTTTTTTATAATGCCTGCTATGTCCACATCTAGTAGACTCAATTGTACATACATGCTTTGCACTTTGTACTTTACTTTATAAGTCTATATTAAACGATTGTAGTCAGTTTCGTGGACTAAGAAAAAAAAAACTGCATACGTACAGTACTGTGTGGCTACGGCACCAAAGAATATAGCCACCCCCTCTCTTCCCGTGGGTGTCGTAAGAGGCGACTAAGGGATAACACAGTTCCGCTATCACCTTGGAACTTAAGAAGCCGACCGGTGGCGGGATAGCCATCCAACTGCTCGCTTTGAAATACACAGGCCGAAGACGGGCAGCAGCGTCTTCGGGGTGACAAGGCCAGCCCTGCGGTCACAAGTTTCTAGTAGTTCGGTCTGTTTTTAACAATATGAACGAGACACCCAATTTAATGTACACAACTTCTGTATAGTAAAAGTTAAACGTTTAAGTAAAACTGTAAGCGTCACTCGAAGGGACCTTAAATCAATTTTTCGAAATTAATACTACCTACTTAACTTTATATACAAGAACAAAAATCTTGCCAGCGCAATTCATTATTCGTAATTGAGAAAAACAAAAAGCAATTTGAACAGTTACAGATGGTCCACTTTGAGAAACTTATATTTAAGATGATATTTCTCTCATTACTCTAAACAGTGTTATTACACGTTTATATTCAACCCTACAGCAAGCTTTAATCAAATATTAAAATTCATACTACAAGCCGCGATAAGAGCGCTCCCTCGCGGATGTAGCTCAGATCAATCGTCTTGATACTTGCAATTCTTACTAAAGTAGGTATAATAAAATTATACATGATGTTATTATATGAGGTATACCTTCAATTGTTGTGCTGTAAATATCGCAATGACCATTAAAAGCGATCAGTTAATCTTTTGATTAATTAAGTATTAGTTTTACAATCAATTTAATGTTATATGTATGAATATACTCGTATATATTTAACAATTGTGTGCGTGTGTTACGTTTATAATATTATTATCTAAATATTCTCTATGAGATCAATGTCTTTACCTCTTTTATGCAAATGTCTAAAAGTTGCAGTAAAAATTAAATATCAAGTGAAATATTCATACATTCTATTTTTCAAAGTATCAAAATCGGTGACACGCCGGACTATTATTCTGTTTTAAGATCAAATTGCGCTTTGAACCCTCTTTCTTGCAAAATCTGCGCAGAATGACGACGACTTTAACTAAAATTATCCGTTAACAAAGCAGGTTTATTGAAATTTAGAGCGTAAATAGTAAGAAAGTTAATCTAAATATCGCGGTTACAAACTATTATTACTCTCGGTATTGTATTTTTTTATGCAACTAGATTAAGCATGGCTACGACTCACTGATTAGTACCGTAGCTTATAAACGTCGCAACACCAGAAGCATCGCAACCCCGATCATATTGCCAATCCCTCCAGGATCCCTGGTCACCTTAACAAAGGAAAGAACGCAACATTGCTTGAGAACAGTATTATTTAGCTGAGATCTTGTATAAGGTCGAGGTATAGTCAGGCTGCTACAGATGTCATGCAAGATATTTCCTGCTGTGCAACTACCGCAGTTGAAATATGTTTAGTTCATAATTCCATCGCATATCAAATTATTTTAAGTTGAAACTTCTTTGGAATTGTTGTAATTTGAGACTCGATACAACGATAATGCGTCACGATAAAGAAACAAACACACAAATGTGTGACAGAGTATGAGAATGAGATAGAACACATTACACTGTATTGTATATTCTCGGCGAATAACATCTCTCGTCTGTTATATGGTAATTCAAAACTCACGCTGTAGTACAATGATACCATGTACGTATAACGTATGGTTTGAAATGTTAAAACGTCAACATAAATAAGTAATACAATTATATTCGGTTTTGTGATCAAACTGAGCAGTAAATAGCCATATTTTCGTATTGCATGCTGTGAATGTTCAATGTTCGGCGCATGTTTCGACTTGTTGACAGATGGCGCTAACCTCTAGTTACAATTTCTGAATCGCATTGGCAAGATTTTTGTCATGGTATTTATACTCGACTTAAATTATTTCTGATATTGATATAAAAATATATTATCACAGCGAGATTAGCTGTACCATGTATTTTTATATCAGTTTATTATACCAATATTAAAATTCCTATACCAACATATATAGGACTTGTAGGAATATTAAAAATAAGTATAATAATTTTTATTTTAATCTCTTAAAATCTTTTTTTTTTCATATTTCGAAAATATAGTATTTCAAAAATATACAATTAAAATTTAACAACGATATTTTTGGTATTTCATGTTGTAAAACCTATTTCAAAGATCAGCGCCAAAGCAGGTAGTCGAGCCGGTTGGCCTAGTCAGTAATTATATTGTTCGGCGGAGCGCATCTGCTTCGGTTTCATCACCTGAGTTGTAGTAAAGGGAAATATCTTAGTTTCCAGAGCTGAAAAAACTGAAGATATTGAAGAGTTTGAAAGGACTGAGGGTATACTATATGGGGCTGGAGTAGCTGGCTGATTTCCGTTACTATAGTTACGAACACTAATCTAATCTAATTTTCTTGAGAATTTCCTTGACTACAATTTTAAGCGCGTTTATCTTAAAACGACCTTTTTCTGCCTGGCGAACGGCAAAAAAAAACTACTAAGTCGATTTGTTTCAAATTTCAATATGTTATTTAATATACTAACAGCTATCGCGAAAATTAAATTTTTTGCGTCGATTATTTTTTTATTTATTCACACACACACAAAAAAATATCGAAATTTTCGGCCTACAAATTTCAACAACGCGCCATTTCATTAAAAAAAAAACACATTTTTTTCATTTTACTTCCTGATAGGTTTATTTTTAATGATTAAAAATCCGTTTTGATTTTTTTTTATTTCAGACTCACAGAAGAGCTAAATCATCGCGCGCCGCTCAGGTTCTTTTTTTTAATGAGACTAACTTCAATGTCATCTTTAAAATCATTAAATTATTTTTTTTTCTTTGTAACTAAATAGTCCTAAAAGTTTCAAAGTTGTAGTGGTAATATAGATTTAAAAAAAAAAAAAAAAACTTGTAAAAACTTATGTAATTCTGACCTTCTAGTCCACCGGGTCACCTTAATAGCTATATATCAAATAAAGTTTGTGAGAGTTACCAATCCCATGACTCAAAATTACTTAGCTATACTTACAGTTATTATAGTTTAAGAACTTAGTTATTAAGGTTAATTAAAAACTCAACTATTTTCAAATATACATACTTAGCTATAGTTTCATTACCTTCAGAAGTTAGTTATTAGGTTATATAACAAAGGTTTATTATTTTTTGCTTTTCAGTTTTTTCAGCGATAAAATTTGTTGTTAAAAAGTGTTTATTACATATTTTTTGTGGCTATAATCCAAAAATTACTACATGCTTAATTTTTCATTACATTTAAAATATCTACCTTACTTAAGGTATTAACTTTCATATAATACTTCTTTAAACATTATGTGTTGTATAATATAAATACTTATAAAAATAGGCTTTATTATATACAAACATAGGTAGGTCTACAAAAAATACTTCTCGAATGAGAAAAAGATATTTAGAAGAATCTAATAACGAGAAAAAAAGGTTGGAGGAAAAAAAAAGAAATATCAAAATCGGACTACTCTGTAAAAAGTTATGCGTGGTCATATCTTACAATCAGCGAGTGAACAATTTAATTTCAAAATTAATATGGGTCCAACTTCGGGGTAATCTTTCCAATAAAAAAAGAATTATCAAAACCGAACTACTCTGTAAAAATTGATGCGAGGTCATACATAAAAGAATAGAAGCGTCGACTTGAGAACCGCCTCCGTTTTTTTCGTCGGTTAAAAAACTTACCAAATACAACTACTACTCTCTCAACACTACTCTTTGTTATAAGAAATTAAATATTGCATAACCACAACATTGCATAGTAACTATTTTTAAATAATTTCAAATTGTAACTCGGCTGTCATTATTGTAACTTGTGGTTTGCAAATTCCCAAACACACAAATACACAGACAATTATTACAAGTCAAAAAAGTAGTTTTGATGGATCGTAGCTTTACTTACTGTCACAGAAATCAGCGGACATAAACTGTCGTAGCTGTATTTACGCTAAGGAATATACCCCGTATTCAGAGTATCAATCTATCAATAGTCCAAGATCCCAGGCCCCAGACCTTGACTTGTTTTCTAATGGACAAAATATATACATCAGATTAGTGTTAGTGAGTGCAGTGAACGTGTACACACCCGCTAGCTGAGGCCTACAGGCAAGTGTCAGATGTCAGGTGCGTTGTAAACTTTACAAACTTTAACAATGAATTGGGGTGCTGAGATTTTTGTATTTCTACTAGCTGTGCCCGCGACTTCGTTCGCGTGGAATTTGACAAAAAAATTATTGTTCAGTTCGCAGAGTTATAAAATAAATACATTTCTAAAATAATCTACCAGTGAAAATGAGATAAAAATTGTAAAAAATGTTATGTTGGTATATGTACCGTTTCCATATGCATTTATTAAAAAGTGGTTATTTTAATATTATATTTTTTATCCTAAAAAAAGTTTACTAGTAATATTTTAGTTTTACAAACGTCATATTATACAGCCGTGTGACTGTTATTACGTCACTTCCGTTATATATTTTTCTTACGGTTTTAGTCTCACATTTTTCTCAGTTCGGTTGCCCATCAAAACGTCAAGCCTGCCGTAAGGAACTTCGTTCCAAGTTCGTTCCAATAAAAATAAACAATTTATCTAAAATAATTTTTTAACAAAAAAAACCGACTTCAAACAGGAAACTAAAAAGTGTAAAATAAATTTACTTAGTACAAAGTAATTCGTATTTTGATTTAGTTAATCAGAAATGATTAAATAAATATTTTATAATTTTGAAGTTGGTGCCAAGTAAATACTACAACAACCTGGCTACAATAACAAATACAAACAACACACACACACAACAAACAAGTACAAAAAATTTATTATTAGATATGTCAAAACAATAACAGAATAATAACAGTATTCAACCTAATAGTCAATGAAACAAATTATGGAAGAAAGCTGAATACAACTTACGAGTAGATACTAGAGTAGTTATTGTTTTACTTGGCACCAACTTCAAAATTATAAAATATTTATTTATTATACATATAACTCTGGGAACTCAACAATAACCATTTCGTTAAATTCCACGCGGACGAAGACGCGAGCACAGCTAGTTTACTTATAATATAAATATAAGTATTTTAACCGACTTAAGAGAAAAAGAAGGTTGTTAATTTGACTGTATGTTTAGTGTGTAACTCATAGCTTTTTACTAAGTATACTGATTTTCATGATTATTATTTTATTCAAAAACTGACGCATGTCATCTGTTGCCGTTCAAACGTGAGCAATATCTGAAGAGTAGTTTTGAGTTATCTCTAGCAGTGCGTGTTTAACTTGACTTCACGACTATTACTCGTTGATATAAATTAAAGTCGATCTTTTAACGTGACAACGTCTAATATAGCGATGAACGTCGACTGCATTCACGGAAAAGGATGACGCAGCGTTACGCTCATTGTACGCTTGCGCCGCATCTATCTCTCTTCCACTGGCCTATGCGTCCGAGGAGATGTTTTGTGATGACGCTGTCACGTTAAACTATCGTCCGTAAACCAACTTCACAGACATCCAATTTTTTTTATTAAGAATACATTGGACTGTTGTTGATATCATTAAAACGGGCAACATGCCCCCACGTGTAAAAGCTACACTTAGGGGTAGGTCGCCCATTTTGGAAACGATCAGAATAAATTTTATGTACAAAAATTAAAATCTTGTTACCGCGATTCACCGTTTGTAGTCAAAGATGAGCGCCATCTATCGGCAATGTACATTTAACCGTCGCACGTCGTTCCGTGGAATGTTGTGAAGATTTCGGAAGAAATTAATCGTTAACGAATCAGCTCCATAGATATTTCTCACTGAGTGATTGTTTGATGTATGTTACGTGAAAATGTGAATGTACCAAATATTCTGTGTCTCGACTTGTTGATTGATGGCGCTCATCTTCGATTACAAATACTGCGTTGCGGTGTTAAGATTATTATTGTTGTACATATTGCCAATTATTAACATTTGAGCATCTGGATAAAGTCATTATAGAAAAAGATGTGATTCTTTAATGTTCCGTATCCCGCCACAGGACGGCACGGAACTCCTGAGGACATAGGACTAATTAAAACAAAGTTTATGTTAATAAGAGAAGTTGATTTCTTCTTATGTCAATAGAATCAGCATCCACATTCCGAACTGATGGTGGCTTCACATTCACAAAACTATAATTAATGGTTTTGATAGTTAAAAACAAATTGTTTGTAATTTTGTTATAGAAATTGAAATCAAGTACCTATTTTTTTATATGAAATACCACCATTTATTATTTTTCCGACTACGCACTTCTAACATATATATTTAATGGATTCACGTTGGTTACGACTCCTGAATCGTGTTGACAAGATTTAATTTAATGTTTACTTCGAGGTTTCATCAGTCTTCACACTTTTTTAGAAATTAAATAAAAAAACTGATTAGTACTTGATAAGTGAAATGATATTTGAATATAATTAGATAAGTAAAAAAAAATGACATTTACTAATTGTGTTCTTTATGAGGGTAATACGGTTAGAGTCTTAAATATGTTCTAGTATTTTGCAAAATAAGATTAAAACGATAAGTAAAACGAGATATTTACCATGTTCGTCAAGTCACTATAAATTTCGGATGTTTCGTTGGTTCTGATAAAACGTCTGCGTAGGTAGATATAAATAATAATTATTGATATAAAGGGCAAGGCGAAATTTTAGTAGTACAGTTTTGTTAAACTTATGAGGGAACTTAGACCTTAAAACCTTGCCATAATTTTGTTTAAAGTTTTTAAGGGAAACATGCCATTGTGTGGTGACTATGGGCAAAACACATGAGTTTACGTTATTTTTGGCGTAAACTTGTGGAGGCCCATGTCCAGCAGTGGACTGCTTAGACCATAGAGCAAAAACAAAGAGGAGTTGGCCTAAGCATAGAGCAAAAACAAAGAGGAGATGTTGTAATAAGATTTTCCTATGAAATATCGAGTGACATTTTGCGGGGTGAGGGGTTGTGGAACGCCGCTCCTTCTCAATTTTCCACCTGCGGGTTAGTAGCAAAACTACTCGCTTAGCGACCTAACATCGATATATTGATGTCACTACATAGTTTAGCTATCTCACACTAGATGTCAATAAGTGTAGAAAGCAATGGGACGTACTCAGAACTTCTGTGTAATAAATGAATAAAAAAAAGACAGCAAAAATTGTATTGTTTGGATTTTTATTTTTAATTTAATTTTAATTGAATTTTAGTATGATTGGATTTTTAATGATAATATCGAGAATTGTATTAAAGGAAAATGAAATAAGTTTATTTGTACGTAAAATCAAAAATAGCACGTGTTACTGTGTGTCATTCTAACATTAGTTTTTAAGTTATAAAATTCTTACTAACACTTGTATTGATGTAAATCTGAATTAAATAAATAAAAATAATAGACAAATAATTATAACGAACATAATTTTATTTACAAAATTCAATTTCCTGAAAAAATAATCGTTTTTGTTAGTTGTTGTCTGTTAGTTGCCCTATCGTTTTGTATGGTTGCGAAATGCTTAAAACGAATATCGATATATTTTTCTGATATAGATTTAATTAGAAGTATAATATGATTTACTGTCGGTGATTGGTCAAACATGTGGTTGGCCGATTGTTTGAAACAATCTTGTCCAATAAGGGACTTTAATGTATTCGATACAATTTTATGTTTACGGAAAATGGCAGAATTCAAAGATTGCGATTTAACAGAACGGATACTGCATTCGGTTCGTATACATATATTTATAACATCTTTAGATGGGAAAGTAAGACCACCTTTATTTTTAGTCTTTATTAAATAAAGGTCATCATCATCGTAGTTATCAGCATACAATTCTTTGAGGCAGCTCTCACATTTGATCTTGGAATGTAAATATTTGACTACGTACCCAGATATATATGCTACTATTTGACGGCGCAAAAAATCACCTGTCATTGTATTTAGTTGCTCATCAAATTCTAACAACAAATCATCAGGCATGGGTTCGACATCCGTGACATTTAATGATTCCAAGCTCAAATCATTTTGTAAAATCCGATAACGTGCTGATGTGATATTAATTTTTTGTACAGAGGATTCATTCAAAATTGAAATATCATCTAAAGGAATGCAATTTCCTCTGAAACCATCTTTAAGTTCTGTATTTATTAGAGTTTTTTTGTAAGCAGCCTTAAACTGGCGTGAGGTTGGATTATTATTAGCCAACAAATCCAGTTTTAAACTAGGTAAAGTGCCTTTCTTTAATTTTTTATGGCCTTTTTTTGTCACTATGAAGTCTGCATTATTAAAATGGCAAGAACAAATCTTTGTATATTTAGTCGGAGTCCAACCCTGTCTATTCATTTTTGTGATCCATTGTTGTTTTAAATTATCATCCGATGGAAATCTAAAAAGAAACATAAAAAGAAATGAAATTAATTAGGTTCTTAATTATCATTAATATGGATAAAATGATTATTTAATATTCAAAGTTCTTTCAATTGATGAACAGTCACGGAGAATAATATGTATACATCGCCAGAACTTTGTTACTTAAAAATATTTGCTATGAAAATGTTATTTCATACTGACCATAGCCGTGTATTATTCAGTAAAATTATTTGATTCTAATTACGGCCCTGGATATTTGGTACGTTGAAAATACTTAACGATAGATGGCGGCCTGTTCGCAAAATAATTATAAAAACTACTAAGGCACTGTTTTGACGACTAAAAAGTATTTTAGGACTAAAGGTATACTTTAGTTTTCAGTATCCACGAATGGTTATTACAATATACTAATGCGGAACTATGCGTACTTATATTTTTAATTCACAAAAGTTAAGCCATCTAGTGTCAAGTAGTATAATTTATACTTGAAAGCCGAGATTTTTCTAGAACTATTTTAATAATTACGTATAAAATTACTTACAAATGAAATGTGATACCATTCATAGCATCAGAACGTCTGTCTGAATAACTTTGACACGATAAAACACAACACTTCATCCTTTTGTTGTTAAAAACGCGAAAACACACCAATAACACGAGTCTCAATATATGTGAATCTGACGAACGCAGACAGCATACTAACTAAGGCCCCGCCCACAGTGATGACGTCAGGACCTAGTTGAAAATCACAGTGCACAGTTGCTTAGGCCCATAGAGCAAAAACAAAGAGGAGTTGGCCTAAGCAACTGTGCACTGTGATTTTCAACTAGGTCCTGACGTCATCACTGTGGGCGGGGCCTTAGTTAGTATGCTGTCTGCGTTCGTCAGATTCACATATATTGAGACTCGTGTTATTGGTGTGTTTTCGCGTTTTTAACAACAAAAGGATGAAGTGTTGTGTTTTATCGTGTCAAAGTTATTCAGACAGACGTTCTGATGCTATGAATGGTATCACATTTCATTTGTAAGTAATTTTATACGTAATTATTAAAATAGTTCTAGAAAAATCTCGGCTTTCAAGTATAAATTATACTACTTGACACTAGATGGCTTAACTTTTGTGAATTAAAAATATAAGTACGCATAGTTCCGCATTAGTATATTGTAATAACCATTCGTGGATACTGAAAACTAAAGTATACCTTTAGTCCTAAAATACTTTTTAGTCGTCAAAACAGTGCCTTAGTAGTTTTTATAATTATTTTGCGAACAGGCCGCCATCTATCGTTAAGTATTTTCAACGTACCAAATATCCAGGGCCGTAATTAGAATCAAATAATTTTACTGAATAATACACGGCTATGGTCAGTATGAAATAACATTTTCATAGCAAATATTTTTAAGTAACAAAGTTCTGGCGATGTATACATATTATTCTCCGTGACTGTTCATCAATTGAAAGAACTTTGAATATTAAATAATCATTTTATCCATATTAATGATAATTAAGAACCTAATTAATTTCATTTCTTTTTATGTTTCTTTTTAGATTTCCATCGGATGATAATTTAAAACAACAATGGATCACAAAAATGAATAGACAGGGTTGGACTCCGACTAAATATACAAAGATTTGTTCTTGCCATTTTAATAATGCAGACTTCATAGTGACAAAAAAAGGCCATAAAAAATTAAAGAAAGGCACTTTACCTAGTTTAAAACTGGATTTGTTGGCTAATAATAATCCAACCTCACGCCAGTTTAAGGCTGCTTACAAAAAAACTCTAATAAATACAGAACTTAAAGATGGTTTCAGAGGAAATTGCATTCCTTTAGATGATATTTCAATTTTGAATGAATCCTCTGTACAAAAAATTAATATCACATCAGCACGTTATCGGATTTTACAAAATGATTTGAGCTTGGAATCATTAAATGTCACGGATGTCGAACCCATGCCTGATGATTTGTTGTTAGAATTTGATGAGCAACTAAATACAATGACAGGTGATTTTTTGCGCCGTCAAATAGTAGCATATATATCTGGGTACGTAGTCAAATATTTACATTCCAAGATCAAATGTGAGAGCTGCCTCAAAGAATTGTATGCTGATAACTACGATGATGATGACCTTTATTTAATAAAGACTAAAAATAAAGGTGGTCTTACTTTCCCATCTAAAGATGTTATAAATATATGTATACGAACCGAATGCAGTATCCGTTCTGTTAAATCGCAATCTTTGAATTCTGCCATTTTCCGTAAACATAAAATTGTATCGAATACATTAAAGTCCCTTATTGGACAAGATTGTTTCAAACAATCGGCCAACCACATGTTTGACCAATCACCGACAGTAAATCATATTATACTTCTAATTAAATCTATATCAGAAAAATATATCGATATTCGTTTTAAGCATTTCGCAACCATACAAAACGATAGGGCAACTAACAGACAACAACTAACAAAAACGATTATTTTTTCAGGAAATTGAATTTTGTAAATAAAATTATGTTCGTTATAATTATTTGTCTATTATTTTTATTTATTTAATTCAGATTTACATCAATACAAGTGTTAGTAAGAATTTTATAACTTAAAAACTAATGTTAGAATGACACACAGTAACACGTGCTATTTTTGATTTTACGTACAAATAAACTTATTTCATTTTCCTTTAATACAATTCTCGATATTATCATTAAAAATCCAATCATACTAAAATTCAATTAAAATTAAATTAAAAATAAAAATCCAAACAATACAATTTTTGCTGTCTTTTTTTTATTCATTTATTACACAGAAGTTCTGAGTACGTCCCATTGCTTTCTACACTTATTGACATCTAGTGTGAGATAGCTAAACTATGTAGTGACATCAATATATCGATGTTAGGTCGCTAAGCGAGTAGTTTTGCTACTAACCCGCAGGTGGAAAATTGAGAAGGAGCGGCGTTCCACAACCCCTCACCCCGCAAAATGTCACTCGATATTTCATAGGAAAATCTTATTACAACATCTCCTCTTTGTTTTTGCTCTATGGCTTAGACTGTAATGAAAAATGCCATTGTGTGTGTGTAATAAAACTTACACTAATTGCGAGTACTCCCATTTTCAAAATTATCATAACTGACTTTATTTACAATAATAAAAATCTTGTGACCGCGATTCATCATTGTAAACCAACGATCAGCGCCAGCTGTCAACACGTCGAAACATACGATAAACATCGATATAATAATAATAAAAGTCATTTAAAAATATAACAATGAAGTCCACTGACGGTAGATTTGAATCAAATCACAAAACTGGGCAATTAAATTACTACCTCTAAACGTTTCAATTAATTTTGACCGACTTTACGAGTAATTGTGAGCTATATCTAATAACGCGTACTTGTGTATAAATTGAAGTCGATATTTAGTGTGTGACAACAAACACAGTCACTGACAGACGAACCTCACCGTCGGTTACAAATCCTAAATCACGGTGGCAAGATTTTATTTGTGTGTGTAAACTCAAACATTATGTTTCGAGTAGGGAATACATTTTCAGTTTCTCTCATGTTTCTTTAATTTTTGCACTTCCGTTGCACGCAGCTGTCAACGGTATAACAATTCTCAATTTCAACTGTCACTCAAGTTTTCCTACCTTAAAGATCAGGAGATGCAACCAGTTCTGTATTGATTTTCTCATGTATATATCTCATGTACATAATTTTAAAAACTATAAAAATCACAAAGGTAGAGTACACAGTTCTGATAATTATGATTAAATTTTGTAACAAAGCGTCGTTCCATTGCAGTTGGAGTGAAGAAACGTAGATCGAAGAATGTGAATGTTCGGAGTGCCATAGAGTGTCTACTTGTTACTAGATGGCTCTCATCGTCATTTACAATATCTGAATCGCGATGGTAAGATTTTAATGTTTGTATATAAAGGCGATAGTGATAATTTGAAACTGGCATGTAGTCTGTAGGTCCAATATTTGAACTGTAATTCAAATATTGCAGTTACAGTCACATTTCAACTCCAAAAAAAAAATTGAACAAGTTTTCATTTTCCGTGCACTCTATGCTTTAAGGTAATTTGTTAGTGACGAATCCTTATTGGCGTGAAATAAAGTTTGTAACTTTAATGAACGTTCAACTATAATATTATTTAAACTATAGTAATAATCAAGTAAGGTAGTAACTTCGGCTACATTCCTACCACATTCCACTAGGTTTAACGTCAATCTCGGTCTGTAGTTTCGTTCCTCAAAGGAGACAACAGAGCTTAAAACTTCATGCGATGGCGAAAATTTTTTATATCTGTTAATATTTTGTACCGTTGCAGTCGCTTGATAGAAATACATTGAAATTGTTTTTCGGATTTCTAAATAGCTTTTTTTATTGACATAAATTATCAACGACATAATTTGCAGTAACTTTTACTTAAATATTCATACTACAAACCGCGACAAGACCGCTCCTCGCAGTTGAAGCTCAAACGAGTCGTATTGATTTCAATTATTTTATCTGTATCCAACTAGTCTGTGAATATCTTCCTGTATGATCCTGTCTTCAGATCATATTGTAAAATGTACTTTAAACATCTATCAGGTGTTTTATTTACGTAAAACCAAACAATAATACTTATTTTACGAATGGTTAGTAAAATATTTGACTTTATAATGCAGAATTATAATCACATTCATACACACATGTACCACATATATGTGTGTCGATAGATGGCGCTCATCGTTGGCTGTAAACACTGAATCGCGGTGGCGAGATCGTTGTTGTTGTGTTCAAGTATATCTGTGAAACCCGTTGGGATTGTCACCACCCAGTGATAAACAGCACTTGAGAGAGTAATTTTTGCAGTTCCTTACACGTCACAGTGTGTAACGGAACCCCCCGTAACTAAATCTTCGCTGTCATTCTGCTATTTATATTTATTTATTTATTGTCCGTCTGCAGATCTATCCTTAGAGCGCTAATATTTGGACTCTTGTTACTTTCATACAATTTATCTTATTACGGCTATTATTTTTATATAATTTTTTAATTTTTGTATCTGAATTTTATCTTGCGAATTTTTGCAGTTCCTTACCATGTCACTGTGTGTAACGAAAACTTCCCCAGTCGTGCTGCTCCATATTTCGAGCAGGAAATTTAATCGAAAGCTGATTTTTATAACGTAGTCACATTTTAATTTCATTAAGATCTGATTACAACTTTTTGAGTAATCTTTGATAACGCGTATTTACTTGACTTTTTTTCGTTGACTGTATAGGCTGTAATGATGATGATGATGATGAATAAATGTTCAGTTGTTGATTGATTGGTTACAAACACTGAATTGTGGTGGTAAGATTTTTGTTGTTGTGCATAATGTCAATAATAATTCTAAATTTAGACAAAACAATTCCTGGCGTGTGATTAATGAACTCGAGTTTTTCTTCCGTTTTTAACAATTATTAAAAAACACGACCAGATATATTTCCGAAATGTTGGAGGCGCGAACTGAGCATTGGGTCTCCATCTCTCATGTTACTTAGTGCGTAGATCGTTATGATTACCCGTTTCAAATATCTCTATAACCTTATTTTGAATCTTAATATCTACTATAAGTGTGTATGGTCTATGTCATATATTATGTCAGGCTTTTTACAACGTTGGTAGTTAGTTATTTAGAGTTCCTGATTTTTCGTTTGTACTGATATGTTCTTGTCGCGAGATTTAAGTTCTCGTAATTACTTAGTTTGAAAATATTTAAAAATTAAAAATCATTTGTTTAATTTATAATGAAGCTTTTATATTATATACATGGTCTAATGACATACATGACATACTTACAACCATACTACAGACATGGCTACAACCACCAGGACAACGTGAGTTATAAAATAAAACAAGTAAACACGTGTCTTGTAATGAAACTGCTCAAAATTAAATTTATTACATTATTTATTTATAAGAAATCTAAAACTGGTCAACTTTTGCGGGAAAATATTAAAAATGAGAGAACGGTATCTTCGTGCAAGCGGTTCACGAACGAGACCGTTCTCCCGCATTCAAAAGTATTATAACCGACTTTATATAGAAGAAATAAAATCTTAACACCACGATTCATTACCCGTAACAGGCCAATCAACGACTGAGCATTTCTAGACATGTTCGGTGTATGTTGCAATTTGTTCATAGATGGCGCTCATGGTTCCATTGAAGCTACGTCGATCAAACAAAGCTATTGTACGCTGTATGTTTCTACTTGGTAGCAGATGGCACTCATTGAGTTACGAATCGCGGTGGCAAGGTTTTTATTATTGTGTTTATAGTCGATTATGAGAATGTCTTGCTTTGCTAGCGTTGGCTGTAGTAGCTAACGCTAATAGTTCATAAGGGAACTCTCACTTAATTTTTTCTAGTTCCGTCCCCTATCATCATGTAGGTGGAACGGAACCCTAATACATTAACTTATACTAAAGTGATATTAATATATAAAAATTAAAATGAATCGCTTATCGTTACGACTCGCCTATACACATAAGTGACAGATATATATATATATATATATATATATATAAGAATTTAGGTTCAAAGGGATATAACTTTAGATAGACCAGTATTCATGATAGCTTAGTAGCCAAGGGATGTAAGGCATCAATTGCAGCGCGAGCTGCGCTCGTGCCCCTATAGTTCGAGGGTGTTGCTTACACCCGAGCTAACTATTCTGCTTTAAATCTCGAATGTGAGGTAAGTAGAAAAAAACCGCCATTACAAGAAACAATATTTAAACAAACAATATTTAAAGTAAAAGTTTTCTATTCCCGCCTTTTTTCATTAAAAAGAATCAAGTAAAGAACTTTTTAATTTTTTTTTCAAGATCGAAATTGAGCTTCGCCGTTCGATATTTAAAATTGATGACTATTATACTCACACGAAGACAAGGCTGAATAGCAAAGCGACCTCTTTGGTCATTGGGCTGAATACATGATGTCTATTGCCAGTATGATGGTTAGATGTACGCAAACTTGTTGAAAGAAAGAAGTGTTTTTTTTTTTTAATTATTTACCGCCCTAGGGCTTTTCTAGCTACATTATTACCCTAGAGCGTTAATTAGCCACCTACAAGCCCCATTTGGAGGTACTTAATAAGAACCTACTCACCGAACATGAGTGATGTAAATAAGATTTATAATAACAATAAGTAAGGTACATTTACTTGAAGTTGTTTACGCATAGTGGGCGTAGTAATATTATATGGGGTAGTTGTGAATAATATGATTTGGTAGATAAGTACTCGAATTAAATAAGTACTCTAATATCCAGTTGCTATATATTTATAGCTGTGTTTAGAAGAGTAACGGGACATTCAGATACTACATATAGTTGAAATAGCAATAACGATAAAAACTGATCGTTAATTTTGTAATGGCGTGTGATTCAATTATAAATCTTCTTACAGAAATCCAGTATTGGTAACCGTCTATAAGTGTCGTCTGTGACGACGTTGAGTATTTATTTTGAAATTTATAATTTACATATTTGCGAAAATTTGGAGTGCAGAATAACGATGCGTTATGCGGCACTCCAAGATTTTCAATTTTCGAAGTGATTGTAATTAACTTTACATATAAAAATAAAAATCTCGTTACCGCGATTCACAATAAGCAATCAACGATGAGTGCCATCTAGTAACAAGTAGAAACACACCTGTACATCCAATATTGACTGTGCTTGATCTGCGTAACTTTATTTAAGACAAAATTTTGTACTGCGGGTGTTAATTTTTGTAACAGTATCTAGTATTTTTTTTATTTTATATAATTTTTTTTTCAATTTATTGGCCAATACATATCAAATACATTATAATTTGCAATTTAAGTACACGAAAACCTCGCGGGTTTATCTGGGTACAGAGAGTCACTCAGTTAATAAATAATAATAATTTTTATAACAGAATCTAATATTTTATTTTATTTTATATAACTAGGTCAGTAAACCCCCATAACTAAGTCTTCGCATTCCTGTGTCAGAGACCTGGAAACACACTTAGTGAATACAAAAAAACATACAAACCATGATAATCACCTGTATGGCACATACAGACATTGGTCACAAGTGAAAGAAGGAGCGGGAAGACTGGCGACTACAAACTGCGCCCACGAGGTTGTCTATGAGATATAACCACAAATAAAAGCAAAACGAAGTCAATGTTAATAGTTTGTAACTTCAGGACATTTTTAACCAACTTCAAAAAATCTACTGTATGGCTATCAATTCCACTGTATTTTATGTGTGTCATCCCAGTACTTTGTATTGGATTGACCGATTTCGATGATTGTTTTTTTAATTGAAAGGTGGTGCTTATCATGTGTTCCTGTTGAAATGAAATCTGCCAAGGACTTTTTGAATTATCTCTAACAATGCGTATTTTTTACTTGACTGCGTCTGCTTGCGTTGTATTACGTCGATGTAATTGAAGTTGGTTTTTTCTTTTGGAAGTAAACACAATTACTCAAATTGCTTTCGCTGTTTAAATTTGTCAATAAATAATAAGCATTAAAATGTTATTATTATCATAGAAGTCAATTCTATGCATTTCTACTTTGATTTACAATTTTAATTAATCAATTTAATATTGTAACGATTCTAATACGTGTACCGTCCCACCAATAGGAACGAAGTATGACAATGTCTTCATGTAATGTATATTGGTAGGAAATCAAGTTGATGTAAGCGTGTTCCGGTCGGTAAAAGTATTAGATCCCTTGTGGTATTGAATAGTGAATTCTTTGTCTCGTAGGGGAAATTCACTCAAAATTGTGCCGTACATTTTAAATTGGAATAATTTCTTAAGCTCTCGGCTCTGTTTCTTTTAATTGTGTACAATAAAGAGTATTTATTATTATTATTATTATTAAAAGTTCTCAATAGGACCCATTTTTATACTGTGTTATTTTGTAATTTTTATGTGACGGTAGTTTCAAAATAAATTACGAATCTACCGACACAAAAATTATTTTTTGTAAACACGTCCATTAGGTCTTTATTTCATAGTATCATTCTATTTCGCTTTTGTCTTTAATTTGTCATCATGGCTTATAATAGAAGAGCCGTAGACTTAGATAAGGTCAAAGTTTCTGCTGTTTTTAAAAATATGAACGAGACACCTTCTCTAATGTATACAACTTCTTTATGGTAAATGTTAAATTTTAAAGTAAAACTGTAGCGTCACTCGCAGGGACCTTAAATTAATTTTTCAAACTTAATATATCTACTTAACGTTATATACAAGAACAAAAATCTTGCCAGCGCGATTCATTATTCGTAATCGAGAAAAACAAAAAGCAATTTGAACAGTTACAGATGGTCCACTTCGAGAAACTTATATTTAAGACGATATTTCTCTCATTACTCTAAACAGTGTTATTACATGTTTATATTCAACCCTATAGCAAGTTTTAATCAAATATTAAAATTCACACTACAAGCCGCGATAAGAGCGCTCCCTCGCGGATGTAGCTCAGACCAATCGTCTTGATACTTTCAATTCTTACTAAAGTAGGTATAATAAAATTATACATGATGTTATTATATGAGGTATACCTTCATTGTTGTGCTGTAAATATCGCACTGACCAGTAAAAGCCAGATAATTCAGTTATTCTTTTGATTAATTAAGTATTAGTTCCACAGTAAATTTAATGATATATGTATGAATACTCGTATATCTATATATAACAATATAATGTATGTGTTACGTACATAATATTATTATCTAATTCTTCTTTATGAGATCAATGTCTTTACCTCTTTTATGCAAATGTCTAAAAGTTGCTGTAAAAATTAAATATCAAGTGAAATATTTATACGTTCTATTTTTTTCAAAGTATCAAAATCGCTGACACGCCGGACTCTTATTCTGTTTTAAGATCAAATTGCGCTTTGAACCCTCGTTCTTGCAAAATCTGCGCAGAATGACGACGACTTAAACTAAAATTATCCGTTAAAGTTGTTTTATTGAAATTTAGAGTGTAAATAGTAAGAAATATAATCTAAATATCGCGGTTACAAACTATTATTACACTTTGTATTGTATTTTTTATGCAACTAGATCAGCAAGCAAGGCTACGACTCACTGACTAGTACCGTAGCTTATAAACGTCTGCAACACTAGAAGCATCACAACCCCGATCATATCGCCAAACCCCCCAGGACCCCTGGTCACCTTACCAAAGGAACGCAACACTGCTTGAAAACAGTATAATTAAGCTGTGAGAGATGATAGATGTGACACTAATAAACAATAATATACTTCTATGACATTACTAGAAAACTTTATGTTGTATATTGTAATATAATTTCTTAGTGAATTTATGTATTTTTCATTGACTTGTTGAATGAAACGTGACGTGAATTTGTCTGAAACGTGTGTTTCAGACTGTATGTTATTTGAGCATTGATTGCTGCACCACTCTATCGATATAATTTTGTAGCTATTTTTACTTTTTAACCGACTTCCAAAAAAGGAGGAGGTTCTTAATTCGACTGTATATATATATTTATATATATTTATGTATGTTACATCAGAACTTTTGACCGGGTGGACCGATTTCGACAAATTTTGTCTTAATCGAAAGGTAGTGTGTGCCAATTGGTCCCATTTAAATTTATTTGAGATCTAACAACTACTTTTCGAGTTATATCTAATAATGCGTTTTTACTTGACGCTTTTTTCGTCGACCTACGTTGTATTATACCGCATAACTTTCTACTAAATGTACCGATTTTGATAATTCTTTTTTTGTTGGAAAGAAGATATCCCTAGTATGGTACCATAATAAGAAAACCAGGATCTGATGATAGAATCCTAGAGAAATCGAGGGAAACTCTCGAAAATCCGCAATAACTTTTTACTGGGTATACCGATTTTGATAATTTTTGATTTAATCGAAAGCTGATGTTTATCATATGGTCACATATAAATTTTATCGAGATCTGATAACTACTTTTTGGGTAATCTTTGATAACGCGCAGTTATTTGGCTATTTTTTCGTCGATCTACGTTGTATTACTCGTCGATGTAATTGAAGTCGGTTTTTTTTTCGTTTGCGAGCAAACACAATTATTCTACACATAATTACACCAATGAACATTCAGTGGTTGATTGGTCGGTTACAATTACTGAATCGCTAATGCTACAATGCTTTTTTTCCATTTTTAACACTTTCAACAAAGATTTCAATAAGTTTCAGGTTTCGCAAGTCATATATTGTAACACTATTCGAACTTTAATTTTTTAACCGACTTCAAAAAAGGAGGAGGTTACTCGGATCGACCGTATATATATATCATCATCATTACAGCCTATACAGTCCACTGCTGGACATAGGCCTCCACAAGTTTACGCCAAAAATAACGTGAACTCATGTATATATATATATATATATATATATATATATATATATATATATATACATGTACTTAATTTTTAACCGACTTCCAAAGAAGGAGGAGGTTCTCAAGTCGACTGTATTTTTTTATGTATGTTACATCACAACTTTTGACCGGGTGGACCGATTTCGACAATTTTTTTTTTAATCGAAAGGTGGTGTATGCTAATTGGTCCTATTTAAATTTATTTGAGATCTAACAACTACTTTTCGAGTTATATCTAATAATGCGTTTTTACTTGACGCTTTTTTCGTCGACCTACGTTGTATTACTCGTCGATGTAATTGAAGTCGGTTTTTTTTCGTTTGCGAGCAAACACAATTATTTAATATTTTTATATGTATGTTCGGGGATAACTTCGTCGTTTATGAACCGATTTTAATAATTCTTTTTTTGTTAGAAAATTCAAATTATAATTACAAAATAATAAATGAAAACAAATTGTTCCTTGCTACTCGTATATACCGATACATATATCCCTGTATCTTACAATAAGCTTAAAGCACTATTAAAACGTCACTCTAATCGTTACTAAGGGTCAGCGTCATTTGTTTCGTCAGAATTCACTAACCATGTTTTTGTAAAAAACTTAAATATATATTATTACATAGTATAAAACAAAGGCGCTTGCTTAGATCCTTAAAACTACGTAACGGATTTTGATGCGGTTTTCTTTAGTAACTAGAGTGATTCAGGAGAAAGATTTATATGTATAGTACATGCACAATATAGTAGAGGAACACTGATAGTAAAAATTGATTGACTGAAGTACAAGTCTGACTCCTGCATGAAAGACAAATCGCTACAACCGTCAGGAACACTTGAGTTAATTAACACGTGTCTTGCGCGGGTAACCTCAATAACTTACATTTATTACTTTATTAATTACTATTAGAAATGTGTAATTAGTTTCAACTTGTGCGGGAGTTTATCAAAAATGAGAGATCGAAACCATCTGGTAAGCGGTACACGAACGAGACCGTTCTCCCGCTGTCAAAAGTATCGTAACTGACTTTACATAGAAGGAATAAAATCTTAACAACACGATTCATTACTCGTAACAGACCATACATACAGACTTACATGTTTGTTGTATGTTGTAACTTGTTGATAGATGGCGCTCATGGTTCGAGCAAAGCTAGACCGATGAAACAAAGCGAATGTACCGTGTATGTTTCTACTTGGTAACAGGTGGCACTCGTTAAGCTATAAATCGCGTTGGCAAGGTTTTTATTATTAAACGGTTTTATTTAGCTCACCCCGTTTGTTTTATTTATTTTTTATTATTTATTCTTGGGTCAAATTTAGTAATTCAAATTTCACCCTCTTCCTGTCAACCGATTAATCTGAAATTTTGTATACACTTTGGATTTTGGTGACAATACAATTATGTTTATTCATTATCATTATAAATTCAAGATGGCCGCCGCTACAAAATGGCGGATAATTTATGTTTTATTAATCCCATCAATATGGGTATCAAATGAAAGGGCTCAACAAGCAGAATACAATATACTATAAAAAATTGAAATCCAAGATGGCGGCCGCTACAAAATGGCGGATAACGTAGGTTTTATCAATCCCATCAATATGGGTATCAAATGAAAGGGCTCAACAAGCAAAATACAATATACTATAAAAAATTGAAATACAAGATGGCGGCCGCTACAAAATGGCGGATAACGTAGGTTTTATCGATCGCATCAATATGGGTATCAAATGAAAGTGCTCAACCAGTATAATCAATGTACTATATAAAATTAAAATCCAAGATGGCGGCCTCTACAAAATGGCGGATAACTTAGGTTTTATCAATCCCATCAACATGGGTATCAAATGAAAGGTCTCAACAAGTAGAATACAATTTACTATGCAAAATTGAAATCTAAGCTGGCCGCCGCTACCAAATGTCTGATAACAATTTTTTATCAATCCCACCAATATGGGTATCAAATAAAAGGGCTTGACAAGAAGAATACAGTGCACTATACAACCTCAATATTTAAGATGGGCCTTGCAATAATGAAGCACTAAATGAATTAAACAGAATGCGAAATAAAAACTAAAAACTAGAAAATAAAAATAGGTAAAAAAACTTTTTAAGTTAAACGGTTTTATGTTAAACATACATTGCAATGTTTAAGATAAATGTACTAAAAACCAAAAAATAATAAAATAGATACAGTCGTGGGAATTATAAACATATGCATAGACTAGACTAAAATAAAACCGTGGGGCACGTCAATTGTCTACAAATTATCGACTTAATGTGCGATAGAAGAATCGTTTAATTCGTCGTTAAAATAGGCAGTTGGCCCGCAGACGGTGAGGAAATTACTTACTATTTTCTTGCTCATGGAAATTCCAATAGTTATACACTCCATGTAAATAAAAGAGATGTTTCAACTAGTTTATCGTTGGACATTCACACTGCTGGCTGGCGAGGAATCGTTTCACTGCTCGTAGTTTGTCTTTAATCGACAAAACATATGATAAAAGTACTACTCGCTCACCACTATGAAACCCTAAAACTCGCTTATAATCGAGCTTGCTAGCTTGTTTCCACATTCTAGCCCTACTTATCACACGTCCATCGTTGTCGGTTGAACAACTGCCTAATTATAGTGTAACATTACAAAACAAACATTTTAATCAACGATTGTAGACAATTGACGTGCCCCACGGTTTTATTTTAGTCTAGTCTATGCATATGTTTATAATTCCCACGACTGTATCTATTTTATTATTTTTTGGTTTTTAGTACATTTATCTTAAACATTGCAATGTATGTTTAACATAAAACCGTTTAACTTAAAAAGTTTTTTTTGTGTTTATAGTCGATTATGAGAATGTCTTGCTTTGCTAGCGTTAGCACAGTTAACGTTTTAGTTAGCTCTGTAGCTAGCGCTAATAGTTTTTAACGAGACAAATCAATTTTTCTAATTCCGTCCCCTATCACCATGTAGGAGAAACGGAACCATAATATATTTACTTACATAAGACGCTTGACATGAGACGCTATTCGTGACGAATTACCTGTTCACGCCGCCGCGTTGGCGCAACGGTTACAGCCATGGATTGTACCTGTTGCGCTTGGCGGTTGCGGGTTCGATTCCCGCATATGACAAACATTTGTATTGGCCATACAGGTGTTTGCCGTAGTCTGGGTGTTGATGCAGTCCTTGTGGGTCTTCCCACCGTGCCTCGGAGAGCACGTTAAGCCGTCGGTCCCGGTTGTTATCATGTACACCTGATAGCGATCGTTATTCATAGTAGGGAATATATCCGCCAACCCGCATTGGAGCAGCGTGGTGGATTAAGCTCTGATCCTTCTCCTACATGGGGAAAGAGGCCTATGGCCAGTAGTGGGATATTTAAGGCTGAAGCGTACCTGTTCACATGATTTACCTAAAATAACTCGACTAATATAGCTCATCGCAGGAGGCAGAGATAATATTCGCTGTGTTGCGTCATTTGACTCGTTAGTATATAAATGTTATCATCATCATCATTATCATCATCACCACATCACGTCAGCCTATCGCAGTCAACTGCTGGAGACAGGCCTTCATAAATTGACGCCAAAAATGGCGTGAACTTACGCGTCTTGCCCATATTCAGCACGCTGGGCTGGCTGGTTTTTGACCGCAGCACACATTTGATCTTATATGGCTACATTACAATCTTTATGGAAAATAATTAGAAGTTGTAATGAAACTTTATTTAAGTCGTCTCTCTAAAAATATTCAAAACCCCCAAGTTTTTGTCGGCAGACGTATAAATCGAATGGTAGGAACAATTTTCTTACTATAAAATCCAACACGGTAAAGAACCAAGTCCTGTATACCTGTGAAGTTAAAACAGGTGCACCCTCACACTCTAACCACCAGCCTCACCAACCCCTTTGCCGTCCGAATTCATATTTAAGCAAGATATACGGGATGTTACGAGTCGGTTCATCGATGATCGAAATTATACTTGGACTTGAAATAATGTTTATTAAATAAAATAATAATAACAAAAACTAAAACCCGCCTGCGTGAAAAACAACTATTAGAAAATCAACTAAAAAAATCGGAACAAGATAAAAATTAAATAATTACACAAAGCCCGCGAAATAAATCGAAACAATATCAAACATCATGTACTGTACACATAAAACCATCAATACTGTAGTCCTTCGAAGTTTTATGCAACATCGTACATAACATGTATAGACATATTGTTGTATATATAAAAACAAACTACTACCTCCTTACAATTATAAGAGATCCCATTAAAGTACATCCTCAGAAAATATCGATCCAGTAATTAAATCTTCGTGAATTATAAATGAATACAGTCTGTAATATCCCACTGGTGGTGGGCATAGGCCTCTTTTTCCATGTAGGAGAAGGATTGGAGCTTAATACACAACGCCGTTCCACTGCGGGTGCGGGTGGATATGTTCCCTTCTATGAACAACGATCGCTATCAGGTATTTACGATAACAACCATTACCGACGGCTGAACGTGCTCTCCGAGGCATGGTGACGAGGTACGAAATTATGAATAACATGGTTTATATCTAGATGTATACATCTAATAGTAACGACAATCTCATCACATCATTACGTTCATTATTTTTAACGTTACAATAAATAAATAATGTCAAGTCAGTTTTATGTAAAAGCAAAGTAATTAAACAACCATTTAAAATATCAAATTAAGATCATAATGTTACAACACTCAGGCACGTTCCGCGGATGCGAGAGAGTAAATGTCTGGCACTGTGTGTGTTACACACGACGATGTTCTAGTGACAATGTTTGTTACAACTACGAGTGCACGGTGATATAAAATTGTTGAAAGTTTTGTTAAAATTGTTCAAAATCAAACAGAACTTACGACATTGTGGGTAACGTTGTAACCATACACTCGCAAGGTCCTAAGTGCTGTTTAACGAAATTATTGTAAATAGCTTTATATATAACTTAAACACAAAAATCTTGCCAGCGCGATTCAATATTAGTAATCCATGATGAACGCCGTCTATCAACAAGTAGAAACTCACACCGAACATTCAATTTGTACAATTTTCATGACAAACGACCAGTTAAGAGTTATTTTCAATTATAAGTCGCATTTAAAAACATTTATTCTATGTTTGTAACAACCAACTACTTCTAGATTTAAAATGTATGTTAATCTCGTAATATCCTGAAAATCGTCGTTTTCTTTGCGGGCCCCGTAATAAGATAACAGGCTTTATGGTATCATGAATATGTATTATAATGAATAATTAATTTCGGTTCGTATTTTTTTACAAAAAAATTGGTAAAGTTTCTTAAAAGTTTTTATTTATATTTTATCAGTAAAAAATAAGGTATTATTTTAACATCTGTTAAGTTTGAGACGGAATATTAGACTGTTGTTGTGAAATTTAAGATATAAGATGAAAATTAATATTTTTATACACGATTTTAAATTAACATGGTTATTTTCATTAATAAAACTATTTAAAACGGGATATTTACTATGTTTATTATTTTTTATTTGCGAAGCTCGATATTACGACATTATCTGCGCACGTCTTGTTCACGCGACCGAAGTTGATTATTCTTCTCACAGCGATCCAGTATTAGTAACTGTCGTCTGTAAGTGTCGTCTGTGACGACGTTGAATATTTGTTTTGAAGTTTATAATTTAAATATTTGCGAAAATTGGGTGAAGGTGATAACACTTGCGTTACGAACTTCACGAAATTTTCAATTTTCGAAGTGGTCGTAACCAACTTTATATATAAAAACGAAAATCTCGTTACCGCGATTCAAAATAAGCAACCAACGATGAGTGCCATCTAGTAACAAGTAGAAACATACCAGTACATCCAATATTGACTGTGCTTGATATATTGGTTATACATATATATGTGTATGTATCATGTATGGTTTTTTTCTAGGTAATGAAAATGCATCATGTTTACAGACATAATGTTTATCTGCAAAAATAATACACATAATTACGCTGCTACAGCTACCTTTTCAATGCATATTTTCGTTTTTCTAAAGGTTCTCTTCGAGAGGTCGCTACTAAGCAATAAGACCGCCTTTGTACATTACTATCTCTATGTTTAAATAACTGTTTTATGTAAATCTTTCTTAAGTGGCGTGCAATCAAGTATATTCTATTCGAGACTACACTACGAGTTGATAATGAACGTTGTTGTTGAAAATGTACGTTGATTCTGTAATATTCTGAAAGTCGTCGTTTTTCTCGGGCCCCATAATAATATAACAGTCTTTACAGAATCATGAATAGGTATTAAAATGACTTATTAATTACGGTTAGTATTCTTTTACAGTGAAAGGAAAAGTTTTTTAAGATAATTTAATTTCTTTTTGTCAGTAAAACGAAGGTACTGTTTTAACATCTGCTAAGTTAACGTTAATTTGAAGCGGAACAAGGAAAAATTCCATTGAATATTAGGGTAAAATGATAAATTAGAAGTTATAATGAAACTTTATTTATGTCGTTACTCCAGTAATATTACACTGTATTACAAATCATTATTATATAAATACTTGTAAATACATATGTAAATATATAATAAAATTGTCACTGTTTTCGAAGTCGGGTTTTAGTTTCTTTGTTCACGAATGTCGGTGACGTGTCACGTGTGTCGTCCACTCGACCGTCTGTCTTGAATGTGTTTTCTTTAGTTTCTTACCTACATGTTGTTCTTTTGATTTCAAACGTACCTGTAACAAACAAATCTATTGTCAATAAAAGTTTAAATACAAAAATGAAAACGATTAGAGCATTTTACAAAATGTAACAATGGTTTTCAAATTTTGAAATCAACATATAATCTATACTTAAAATGAAAATGTAACAGGTTATTCTGTTAACAAACATTGAAGAAATTACGAACTATTTTACACTGTGTGATACCCAACGCTCGTTAAAAATCCTAATCTTTTATACTTGTGGAGTTATACTCGGTGCACTCCCACCCTCAACAAAGGAACCGCCGGCCTCACCAACCCTTTGTCGTCCGCATTAATATTTAAACAAGATATAAGGGATGCTACGAGTCAGTTCATCGATATCTATAAGCTAAAAATAATTGCTGAAGGGTATGACCATATTACTTTAAGTATGTTATTATTGACACTGCCAAACTCCTTAGAGGCTATCACCGCAATCGTGAATTGTTCGATAGCGACATCTACATTCCCTGATTTGTGGAAGATTGCTGTGGTTCGTCTGATACCAAAAAAAATGACTGTAGATGTTAAAGATCTCAGGCCGATAAGTGTCTTGCCTTGTCTTTCAAAGGTACTTGAAAAAGTCATTTGCCAGCAGTTGACGCATTACCTGGAGACAAATGACATCTTGCCATCATTTCAGTCTGGGTTTAGGAAGCACCGAAGTACTGCCACTGCGTTACTGGACGTAACTGACAATATCTTGGCTGCCCAGGACAAAGGGATGTGCACATTGCTTGTCTTGTTGGACTTCTCCCGGGCGTTTGACTCAATCAATGTGCCTTTACTCCTCTCTAAGCTGAATTATTTTGGTTTTGATAATGCAGCTGTGCGATGGTTTGATAGCTATCTAACAAATAGAAAACAACTTGTAGAACTAAAACTTGGTGATGGGAGGACTAAATCATCCGTCTTGGCACCGTTGAAGAGGGGTGTACCACAGGGGTCCATTTTGGGACCGATTTTGTTTAATTTGTACTGCGCAGATATAACTGATTGCTTCCAAAAATCCAGCTATCACATATATGCAGACGATGTGCAACTATACATATCCTTCAACGTTAAAGATCATGAGAGGGCAGTAAAGGATTTGAATGATGACTTGGACCGAATTTCTGTATGGTCGGAGAGAAACGGCTTGTTTTTGAATCCCCCAAAAACGAAATATATGGTTTTTGGAGCCCAGAAGCAGATTGAAAAATTGCCGCCATCGCTCAATATAATGTTATTGGGGAAGCCTATTGACAGAGTTGACAAAGCCAGAAATCTAGGACTACTGATAGACAGACACCTTAGGTATGAGAAACACGTGGCCGAGTCAGTACGTAACTGTTTTTATCGTCTCAGGGTACTTTATAAGATAAGACCTTTTCTCTCTGAGGAGCTGCGAGAACAGTTAGTAGAAGCTCTGGTACTGTCGAAATTGAATTATGGTGACATGGTTTACGGACCTCGTTTATTGGCTCGAACAGGTAAACTGATCCAGAGAGTTCAAAACGCATGCGCTCGGTTTTGTTACTCCATTCCATTCAGAACCCATGTCACGCCTTTTTTGAATAATCGATCGGTTTTTAAAATGAGGGCGCGGCGCAAATACCACCTTGCGTGTCTACTGTTTGGAGTCATTAAATATAGGGTTCCGCCATATCTGTATGAGAAGTTGAGCTGGCTCACTGCGCGCAGACAGTGCTCGCAGCAACTTTCGATACATATCACACAAAACTGCAGCGTTTAAAGGAACATTTCGCTACTCTGCGGCGAAGGTCTGGAATGACTTGCCGCCGCCGATAAGGGATCTCAATACCGTAGATACGTTCCGACGATGTTTGAAGCAGTTCCTTGTTGTCGAGCAACAGACAATGGATATAATCGCAAACGCCTCAGCCACATAACTTATACTATCTAGTCTTTACTTATGCTTGTATTTGGTCCTCTATATAAATATAGTACGTGTTTATGTGTGTGGTGGTGGTATAACTGTGTATATGTTTTTGGTGGTGGTTGTATAATTTCTGATTTGTTACGTTGTACGTGTGTGGTGGTGGTATAACTGTGTATATGTTTTGGTGGTGGTTGTATAACTTCTGATTTGTTACGTAACTTTTGTTTTTTTTTATTATTATTATTTATTTATTTATTTATTATTTAGATTTAATAGATTTTATTGGTAGGCAACTGACGTCAGTGACGTACTCGACCTTATGGTTTGGTTGAAAACCGGTGTCAGGTACCATTTTTACTATGGCAATCTGACTAATGCCGAACCGAACCAATTTGGCGCATTCCTGAGGCACGCGATGGTTTGGAGTGTGTAAGAGTAGTATGTGTATGTTGCTTTGTATAGTCATTTTAAACTATTGTTCTTGTCTCTGGTTTGTGATCAAATAAACGTTTTTTTCTTTCTTTCTTTCTTTCTTTCGATAACTGAGATTATACTCGGACTTGAAATAGTGTTCATTAAAATATACTTATTAAACTCATTTTTCGTTAGTCTTTCACTTATAGAGTCATTTCTCTTCTATAATAGAATTAGTAGAATTGTAAATCGAGAAAGTTCTATTTCTAGCTAGTAAAGTAAGTTATATATTTAAGATCGTATTTATTAATATTTCTGTATGATCTGTCTGTACGCGTGACTCCATTCACATTATCATCCATTTCATTGAGCTTGTTAGATAAAATGTGTATGCCAGCTTTATATCAGCTCATCTTAAGAGCGTGTATGAATAAAGAATTATCAAACAAATGCAAAAAAATTTTGTGTATAGACAACCTACCATCTCAGTCATTTCCTCATCATCTTCATCTATAAACCTCACTATGGCTGTAGATCTAGAAAACGTATGGGCCATTTTATTTATTTTTTACTGTAACTGAAAGATAGATAAATAATTATAAGAAAATAAATCGATTTGCATATCGATAAACTGTACGGAAGACATCACTATATCGCCGCAGGCGACGTCGCGTTCCAATTAGCTAAAGCAAACACAGCGCGATATAATATTTTAATTTCTGTTGCTCTTGCGGTCTACCTTGATGAGATGCGCGGTGTTGTGTGATTGATTCCACGAGCGGATTACTGTCATACAAATGTTATATCAAATCCAATCTACATTCAGTTATTTGTCAATCTTAGACTTTAATTGTTAAGTGTCAAGATTTTAACAACAAGAGACTCTCAGAGTTACTCTTACTATATCCACTAGTATAGTTTTACAGATCCCAGGATTTACTACAGATTTTTGGTAATTATATTTTACTTTGATACTCTTGACGTTGAGTCATACCAACTAGACATTTTAAGATCTACAGAGCTACAAGTTCAGTAGTCTCTTCCCCTTGCCGTAGCATAAATCAGACATTCAAACTTCTCCTTCTTTTAAATTCAAAATAAACATTCTAGAGATGTGATCAAAGTGTAGAAGGTGGTTTGGGAACAATGTAACCGTTCTAATGTACTGTGTGGCTACGATACTAAAGAATATAGTCGAGCCCTCTCTTCCCGTAGGTATCGTAAAAGGCGACTAAGGGATAAAGCAGTTCAGCTACCACCAGGCGGCGGGATAACCATCCAACTGCTGGCTTTGAAATACACAGGCCGAAGACGGGCAGCAGCGTCTTCGGTGCGACAAAGCCAGCCCTGCGGTCACCACCCGCCTGCGCAGCGTGGTGACTATGGGCAAAACACATGAGTTTACGCTATTTTTGGCGTAAACTTGTGGAGGCCATGTCCAACAGTGGACTGTATAGGCTGTAATGATGATGATGATGAACAGTTCTAAACTAACTTTATAATATACCTGTAAGCAGATTACATCAGTAAACAAACTGACGGAAGCTTAGAGTTACCCTCGAGCAAATTACAACGTTCTGGTTAAAGTTTAGGGTTTGTGTGTAATTTGCCCGAATAATTGGCCAAGCGAGCAATTACCGTACCGTCTGTGTTAATAACTTCTTACAAATATTTTAGTTTCAGTTACATGACAGTAATGTCCTGCAAAACCAATATATTTTGGAAATGAGTCAAAGCGCTTGTACACATCACTCCTACTTTTTGTTTGTGTAGTAAGAGTCGTGTAAATATTCTAGACATTTTTATTTTCAAACTTCCAAACAAACACTATTTCCCTTTTCCTCAAGAGAAGCGAACGACGCTCTGTTTGACTTTCATCTCAAACTCATTTATTATTCACTAGCCTTCGACTTGTTGAATACTTCTCGATATCTAACCGACTGTGGGCGGAAAATGGGTTATTATATAATTCACATCACAAAGGAACAGTTTACTGCTTAATTTGATCTTAAAATGAGAATAATAAATAATCACGTTAAAGATTCGAAAATCGTGAAAATAAGGAGCACACTGATCAATTACAGGGGTTTATTTATTCAAGCTTATTAAATAAACCCTCTCTGATGCTAGCATACGGACAAACATACTTATCAGCTATATAACAATATTATGGATAGGTATGTGTAGCAACTGACCTGTCTGTGTAAAATAAAGATATCATCAGACGGGCGTTAATTGAAAGATCGGAGGGTTGAGATAAAAAGCACATGAATCATTTGGTAATATTGCATATCGATATTTATTGCTATTTGCGATTATATTTTCGTCTACTGATTAAAGTTATATTAATGTGTGCTCAAACTTACCGTGTATTTTAACCATCACATTAACATTTATTTAAAAAAAAATGTTTCAATCGCAGTAACTATATTGAATTTTAACTTCTCGAGTAATGAATAAAACGATAAACAGAAAAAAATATTTTATTTCTTTAAATATGAAAAGGTCAGAACGCAAGTATGTAGCGAGTGATGTATTGTACATAATATTTAATATTTTGTCCGAAATGTTCTCCAAATTTTAAACGTGTTCCATCTTCCTACCGCTACCGCTGTTTACCGCCATAATATATCTTGGGACATCTTTCACGTCCCTTTATTAACCCTTCAACGCAATTAAGCAGTAAAAGTCTGTAGCACGGGGGTTGAAATAACATAAATTGTTCTCGATAGAAAGGGTTGATTAGGAATTGATCAAGTAACTTCACCATTGAAAGTCACAGCTCTGTACGGAGTGTGTCGTGTACATACATGTAAAACACCTGAACATACACATAATTCTGCTACAATACTAGCTCCTTAATTTGACTCAAATGTATTTTAATAGTTATTTATGATTACCGTCATAATGCTACTTTCAAATATATAATTAAATTTAAAGAAGTGTTAGAATATATTATAAAATATAAAGTAGGTAATTTTATTTACTCGAACGTAAGGCTAGTCTATCAAAATTTTTGTCATTTCATTTAACGAAGTAATTACGGTATGTGAACAGGATTACGTTTAACACACGCTTCTGTACACGTGTATTCACTCAATTCTGATCGTAAGTAACCTCTCTATTATTTCATTTAACTCGTCGTTCGTGACATTTCACAGACATATTTACCTGACTGTTCGCAGCTCCCTAAGTCATTATTCACTCGTTAGGTCCCAGGTGGGCTTGAAAAATATTTTTGTTTCCAAGAAACACTTTTTATTTTATATTAAGCCTTACTACAATTTTATCAAATGTTATTAAATGACGTTATTACGTTATTTTCAAAAAGTTGCTTAATATAATAAACTAAACTACGTTTAAAAACGCTTGTTCTATAAGGTACATTGTCGACTGCTTCAAATCATTCGCTGAGTGACAGTGACAGTGAGGCAGTAACGGTACAGTAATAAAACCCCTAAGTACAATCAAACCGTGACACAACTAAAAGCTACTAATCAAATAACTGAACTGAACTACAATAAAACCGTGCGAATTTAGTTAAAAAAAATGACTTCAATTACATTGACAAGTAATACAACGTAAGTAGACGAAAAAGTAGTCACGTAAATACGCGTTATCGATTATTCAAAAAGCAGTTCAGATCTAGTTTAAATTTAAATAATAATACTCGAAAAGCATTGGCTTTTGATTAAAGTAAGAATCATCAAAATTAATGAGCCCAGTGACAAGTTATGCGGCTTAATACAACGTCGGTCGACGAAAAAATTGTCCAGTGAATTCAAATTAAATATAACGCTAAAAGTACTTGTCAGATCTCAATTAAATTTAAATGAGATCAAATGACACATAACATTTTTCGATTAAAAAAAATTATCGAAATTGGTCCACCCAGTCAAAAGTTCTGATGTAACATACAAAAAGAAATACAATCGAATTTAGAACCTCCTTCATTTTTGGAAGTCGGTTAAAAACACACAGAACCAAAGTAAAAGAAAACGCCTCGCTCTCACCGATCTAATCAATTAGAAACGTAACAAGTGCTCCGTGTGAAGGAGACGCAATGTTTCCTCAAACAAAGGCGATGTTTTATTTAAAGCACTAATTTACATCGATTTTTTCCTGTCTTTTCAAATATTTCCTTTCGGAATGTTATAAATACAAAAAATAGGGAAAATATTATAACGTCGACGTCACACACGTGTTCCGATGTGATATTCATATGTGAGTTATTGGTCTCAGGGAAACTGTCGCGCGCAGAGAACGAAAAACGAGAAAATATGTTTTTATTCTTTTAGCATTAAATACTTCCAGAATCTCTTATTATACCCGTCTCTTTCATTCACGAGCTATCTCTTTCTATCGTTTAAGAAAACAGTGATTAGCGCAAAGAATGCAGAACCCCATTTGTATGCTTATTAGCGACCCCCTGCACACTTGACAAAACTTCGACTATTTAGCGATGGTCCAATTTATCGGAGAAAGCGATTTAGTTCAACAAATAAAGTAGAAATTTGCATAATTGGATCAATCTGTTAGTTTCTTTATTCAACCGACTCAGTTTGTGTTGGACTGTGACACGAAGAGTTTCGTAGCACTGGATAAAATTTTACATCAAATAATTCTGAATTCGGATAGCTCCGACATGAAAATGAAAACAAACACATTTCTTCTATAGAAGCCTTCTGTTGTTATAACAATAATATTTCAAGTGTCTACACGAGTTAATACTGTGATAATACAGTTTCAAATATAAAGCTCAAAGGTATACAAACAAATAGACAACCACACAGTGATGTTATACTCGTAACAGGATAGCTTTTTCTTATTTCTAGTTTATTTTATATACAAAAACGCTCTGAGCAATAACTTGTACCACAACATAAGGGATCAAAGTAAGACACTTAGAAGCAAAGTCTAATTATAAAGAAAATTTTATAGCTCAGAGATGACTTGAAAGAATTTACATCAAATGTTAAAGGCGGATTAATCTCTTTATGTTCATAAGGTCCTCATCTGCTGCTCGGTGCTTACGAGAATTCTTTTTATGAGTATTCTTATAACGCTGCAGATGACAACACGTCACGTATTAAATATTGTTTCTGGTACAGATGTTAGTTCAGGTCTACTATCTGTCAGATATGTTTCATTTTGACGTTCATGTCCGTTTCTAATTACCACTGCACACTAATTGTATCCTAATATTGGATTAAATTTGATTGCAGACAAATATAGTCAATAATAAATGTTAAATAAAAGTAAAGAATTCAGTTTATAATTATGTAAATCACTAATTCATTAATTCAACTGACTCAACACCTCGTCTTAAATAAAACAAACACACAACGAGCCTCCCCTCACGTGAGCTCTCAGCGGTCAAGCGCTCAGTACACAATAAGTGTTGGAACTCTTCCTCAACAATAATATTATTTCTTCGGACCTGCGGCGAGGAGATAGTGATGTTAGCTGTACACTCGCGTACGAAGTATGTAAAAGAACTTTTCTGAAATAAAAAAAAAAAAAAAAAAAAAAAAAACAAAATTATGACGATATACTAATTGTATTGACACAGGTGCTATATTTTTTAAAGGTGAGTAGTAGATGAACTAAGAACCTTTTTTTTTTTCTTTCATTGAAATCTTAAAAATATAAATATTACGTCATCAAAACTGCTTTGTACGATCTATGCGTTTCAGATTTCAGTAAAAAATATTTTAAAAATTTGTACTGTGAATATTGCTATATTTTTATTCTCGTTCAAAGTTTCTTTTAAAATAATTTGTTTTGATATTTCTGCCCCAACAGTCCCCATTCCTCTTGTTATGTCAGGCTGCCGGACCGCGATAAGTGACGTAAGGAATATAGTGGGATTATCTTACACAGCTTCCCGAACAAATCCGGTCACCTGATTGACAATAGAAGTGTTACGATTTATACAAAAGATATTATATATATATTATTTATTATAAATTAATATATACTTTTATTCAAACAGAGAAATGTGTCCATTTGGCTTATTGGCTTTCCATAGTGCAGAAATAGCAGAGATGACGTCGCCAATGTCACTTAAAATGGAAAAAAAAACACGAAAGAGATAGTTTGGTGCGGTCGATATTAGAATATTCAGTATATTTTGAAGAAAATTATAATTTCATGAGAATATCTAAAATATTGACACCACGATGAAGTAAATGGAACCGACGATGAACGCCATCTATCATCAAGTTGAAACTTAACTGAATGGCAACGAATGTTACGTCGTTGATTGATTGATTACAAACACTGAATCGTGGTGGTAAGATTTTTGTTGTTGTGCATAATGTCATTTAAATAATTCTAAATTTAGACAAAACAATTCCTGGCGTGTGATTAATGAACTCGAGTTTTTCTTCCGTTTTTAAAAATTTTTAAAAAAACACGACAAGACATATTTCCGAAATGTAGGAGGCGCGAACTGAGCATTGGGTCTCCATCTCTCATGTTACTTAGTGCGTAGATCGTTATGATTAACCGTTTAAAATATCTATACAACTTTACTTTGAATCCTAATATCTACTGAAAGTGTGTATGGTCTATGTTATATATTATGTCAGGCTTTTTACCACGTTGGTCGTTAGTTATTTTGAGTTCCTGATTTTTCGTTTGTACTGATATGTTCTTGTCGCGAGATTTAAGTTCTCGTATTTACTTAGTTTGAAAATTTAAGAAATTAAAAATCATTTTTTTAATTTAATTGTTTATCTACAGAGGTAAATCTCGCGACAAGCTTTTATATTATATACATGGTCTAATGACATACATGACATACTTACAACCATACTACAGACATGGCTACAACCGCCAGGACAACGTGAGTTATATAAAAAAAACAAGTAAACACGTGTCTTGTAATGAAACTGCTCAAAATTAAATTTATTACATTATTTATTTATTAGAAATCTAAAATTGGTCAACTTTTACGGGAAAATATTAAAAATGAGAGAACGGTATCATCGTGTAAGCGGTTCACGAACGAGACCGTTCTCCCGCATTCAGAAGTATTATAACCGACTTTATATAGAAGAAATAAAATCTTGAAACCACGATTCATTACCCGTAACAGGCCAATCAACGACTGAACATTTCTAGACATGTTCGGTGTATGTTGCAATTTGTTCATAGATGGCGCTCATGGTTCGATCAAAGCTACGTCGATCAAACCAAGCGCATGTACGCTGTATGTTTCTACTTGGTAGCAGATGGCACTCATCGAGTTACGAATCGCGGTGGCAAGGTTTTTATAATTGTGTTTATAGTCGATTATGAGAATGTCTTGCTTTGCTAGCGTTGGCTGTAGTAGCTAGCGCTAATAGTTCATAAGAGACTCACTTAATTTTTTCTAGTTCCGTCCCCTATCACCATGTAGGTGGAACGGAACCCTAATACATTAACTTATACTAAAGTGAGATTAATACATAAAAATTAAAATGAATCGCTTATCGTTACGACTCGCCTATACACATAAGTCACCGATATTTGACGGTTTATAAAAGTTTTAGGTTCAAAGGGATATAACTTTAGATACACCAGTATTCACGAAAATATACTGAAAAATAAATTAAAAATTAAATACGACATCGTATTTCAATCATAAAGCACGAAAAATGTTATTAAATACTTGGAGTGATTGATTACTGAGAAAAGGATACAACTTGGAAAAATTCGTTATATATGTTTACGAATTTTCGACAGAGTTATATTATTTTGTATGAAAATTATTTCCGTAACTATAGCAGATAAAATAACGTAAGTAGACCAAACAAAGTCCTTTTCTTTCTCTAACGATGCCCATCACAAAAGAAAGTATAACTCGACTTATATAATTTATCACTATGGGCATAGATATTATCCGTTGTGTTTTGACTCGTTGATAGATAGGACTCATGATTAAATACAAAATCTAAATTGCGGCGGGAAGATTCTTATTACAGTATACAAAGGTAATTACGAAGTCGATGTTTTATCTTCTTGACACTAAGGAATCCGTGGGTTGCATATTTTAATAATATTCATGTAACAAAATAATATAACCAAGAGAAAATGGACCAGTGTATTAATATTACGTTGAGCCATTTCTCGTTCAAAACTAAAATTCTTAAACATTCATATATTAACGACGTATGCACCTGGCGGTACGTAAGTCAGTGTGATTAAACGAGCTTCATAATAACAAGATATACTCGTGAGTAAGGTACATTGACTTGAAGTTGTATACGCATAGTGGGGGTAGTACTATTAAATGGGGTAGTTGTGAATAATATGATTAGTACTTACGTACTTTAAATGTTTTAATATCCAGTCCCTACATTCAAAAGACGATTTGTTTTAATTATAAACATTAATAAGCTTAAAATAAATTGTTGATTTGTAAAATATTGTGTACAATAAAGTAATAAATAAATAAACATAAAAATCACAATTTCGTTTCCTCGTTAAAATATTACGAGTGATGATAATTGTACAACATCGAATGAATCACAATTTCATCTGTTTCCGTACATATTGATAATCGTAGTAAAAGTTTCGTCTTAAGTCGTGATAGTTCGGAGATCAGCAAATAAGTCGCATCAAATGACTGGTGTAAGATTCTTCTTGTCGGTAGATGGCGCTGATCGGCAGGTACAAATAATGAATCGCGGTGGCAAGATTTTCCTTATTGTATATAAAACCATTTAAGACCATTTTGAAAACTGCACACAGGTGAAGATTAGTAAGGATTACAACGCTTACCAATTTTTACCTGTATGCCTGACAGCTAAATCCATTTTTAAACATTTTTAAAACGTTTTAGATTTCCGATCGCTCAGAAGTTCAAATGAAACTAATTACTTATATCGTATCGAGATCGACAGGCACTAATAATAGATCGCGGTGGCAAGATTTTTCTTATTGTATATAAAACCAATTATGATCATTTCGAAAACAGGAATTAGGTGATGAAGAGTAAACATAAGAAAAAAAAAAACATAAGACGAAACATACTCGAACATTTACTATTCTGTGGGTAGCTCTAGTGGGTAGACAGAGGCTACTGCTGGCATTGAAATACACAGGCCGAACACGGGCAGCAGCCCAGCACCAGCACATGAGTGCGCGCTGGTTTTGACGTGAATTTGTGGAAGCCTATGTGAGGATATTGATAGTTTCTGAAATAATTGAATTTATAGTTTTAGTGCAACTTATTACGTTTTAAGTTCGCAGGAAGCAAACTGGCATTTTATCAGACGTTGAATATTCATTGCCGTTGTATGAATTTGTTTGTATTTTCAGCAATAGAGGAGACAAAGAACGTCGTAACTTATGTCCTAATAACAAGACACGGCTAACATAGCGACACGGGTCGACTGCACAGTTCTGGTTATATAGCTCCGTTGTGTCCGTCATTTAACGGAGTTACAAAACTCTGAAATTATTTTCTAAAGATTTGGATACCCTAAGATATGTTTCATTCTATTATCAGCTCGGTGAAGGTCAATTAAATTCGGATCTTCTACTAATGTTTTCAATTGATTCTTAATAGATGGCACTTATCGTTTATAGATACTGAATCGCGATGACAAGATTTTTGTTAGTATACATATATTTATTGACTGCATCATTACCATTATATCCGTGTCTGTGACCGGAATATTCAGAGCCGTGCATTATTGTGCAATTTTTGGAGTTCCTAACCCCGTAACAGGGCGTGACGGAACTATATGTGTGTAGCTCTAAGTCTCCGTTGTGCTTCCGTGTCACAGAGATATAGTCGGAGCCATGACAGGTTAATACTTCATTTAAGCAGAGCAAGGATTGTTGTTTAATATTACAATTAGTAATAACAATTGCCATCTTAGTGCGTGAACTTATTAAAATGTTGGGCTTACTTTTGGCGTTGAAAAAAGACAACTTATTATTTATATTTATTCAGGTTAATATAAACATATTGAATTATTAAACATTACGGTTAAAAGAAGGAGGCACTCGATTCGACTGACGACTACCTTTTAACCGACTTTAAAAAAGGAGGAGGTTACTCCATTCGAGCGTATATATTTTTTAACCGACTTTAAAAAAGGAGGTGGTTACTCCATTCGAGCGTATATATTTTTTAACTGACATAAAAAAAAAACAGGAGGTTACTCAATTCGACCGTATATATCTTTTTTATGTATGTTTGGCGATAACTTCGTCGTTTATGAACCGATTTTGATAATTATTTTTTTGTTGGAAAGAAGACATCGAAGTTCCCAGAAAAATCGAGGAAAACTCTCGAAAATCCCCATAACTTTTTACTGGGTGTACCGATTTTGATAATTTTTAATTTAATCAAAAGCTGATGTTTATTGTGTGGTCACATTTAAATTTTATCGAGATCTGATAACTACTTTTTGAGTAATCTTTGATAACGCGTAGTTACTTGTTTTTTTTTTTTTTTCGTCGATCTATGTTGTATTACTTGTCGATGTAATTGAAGTTGGTTTTGTTTCGTTTGCTAGCAAACACAATTATGTTATGTTAAAATATTATATATTTATGCAGTGCGGTTACGGCATCAAATAATATAGCCATCCTTTCTCTTCCCGTGGGTGTCGTAAGAGGCGACTAAGGGATAGCATCCTTGGAACTTGTAAAGTCGACCGATGGCTCGATAACCATCTAAGTTATGGCTATGAATATGTCACCAACCCGCCTGCCCAGCGTGGTGACTGTGGGCAACACACATGAGTTCGCGCCATATTTGACATCTACCTTATATAGTATAAAATGTAACAAATGTATATATTTCCGTTTGTTATCATCTAGCGAAAGATAACCTTTGTCTTGTAGGTGAAATCCTGTCTGAATTCTGGCGTAAATTTTAAATAGAGAAATAATTTATTAATTTTTAATAAACATTAAATTTAATCAGTTTGAGATTTCATTTTCATACTATTTTATTGAGTCATTTGTGTGTCGGTAGTTGAAAAGTAAATTACAAATCTACCGACACAAGTTATAATTTTCTGTTGTGATTATCTCCATAAGATTTTATTTCATTGCATTTCGTTTTTTTTGCTTTAATTTCGTGTTATGTCTAGTAACAACTTCTTTATGGTAAACACGTAAATTTATAAGTACTCATAAATGTTATGGTTGCAAAATAAAAGTTAAGCGAGATTTTTACCGTGTTTGTTGTTCTTGATTTTTTCGTATTTTCTGATCTGACGAATCGACTAACACTAACAATTACACAGTGAAATTGTCTGCACTTATTTATCAATACAATACGATATCATCTAAAACTACAAGATTTTGTTTTACAAAATAATTACCAACTAAATTAAACATTTAAAAAGGCCTCACAACACAACACAAAGGCATCACTAACGAACGCGAGACCTAGTCTACACATAAGACATTGACCTATCCCATGTCCCAAAGGGGCAATAGAACTATATTCTTGGCCTCAAATATTTCAAAAATGCAATTCCTTTGCTCCAAACCACATTAAAACTACAACCATTTGCATTAAATAATATATCATATGAGGACGGCACAGCTAAACTAATTTCACCGATTTTCCTCAAGTGTGACACTGGATGATAAATTAAATAAATAAACGTATGTTTTGTAAGAGGAACCGCTTTTTATCTTCAGTCGTGTCAATCTAGACACACACAATGTTATTTGCTTATGTTCCCGTTGAAGCTCTGAACGGATAGAATTCTAAAATTTGTTGGAAATTTTTCGATATTATTAAAAAAGGAGGGCAAGATGAAGAGTAATCGTGTAAAGTTTACTCTTCATCACCTACCTCCAGTTTTCAAAATGATCATAATTGATTTTAAAGACAAAAATAAAAATCTTACCACCGCGATTCATTATTTGTACCTGTCGATCAGCGCCATCTATCAACAAGACGAAACATACTCGAACATTTGTAACAAATGTGGGTAGCTCTAGTAGGTAGACAGAGGAGACACGGATGGACAGTCTGTGGAGTTCACGGTATAGGACTCCGTTGACATATGAGGTTAAATTAAGTGAAAAACAATAAACTTTGGTTTATTTGGCATATTAAAGTAATCAATGTCCGTAATAATCTCAGTTGACTATAGACGAGTAACTTAATTAATGCCTTACCTCCACAAGCTTCATATAGCACAAGTCGTCACAGATATACATCGGATATTCACTTTGTACTTAATTTCATTAAAGCTGATCTAGTGCGCTAGTTCTGTTGTAATTTATTTACTATCTACGGCTTTCTTAACTATTGAATACTACAGTTGATTGTTGAACACAACACTTGCTTTTTGTTTTCGGTGTATAGTCGAATGTTATTTTTATTTTTATTCATATTTTTAGGGTTCCGTACCTCAAAAGGAAAAACTGAACCTTTTTTTATATCTAGGTCGGCAAACAAGCGTACGGCTCACCTGATGGTAAGCGATTACCGTAGTTTATAGACACCTGCAACACCAGAAGCATCGCAAGCGCGTTGCCGACCCAATCCCCAATCCCCCCAGGAGCTCTGGTCACCTTACTCACCAACAGGAACACAATACTGCTTGAAAACAGTATTATTTTGCTGTGATCTTCTGTAAGGTCGAGGTACTACCCCAGTCGGGCTGCTCCATATTTTGAGCAGGAAATTCCTGCTGTGCCCTACCTCAGTTATTTTAGGATATATTATTTTTTTAGGATTTTTTTAGGATCACTTTGTTTTCTGTCTGTTTGTCAAGACCCTTATTCTCAGGAACGTGTGGAGGTTTCAAGCTGAAATTCATATCAAATTCTTAAATTTACTATTCCTTGAAGCTGTGCAAAACTCAAACTTCTAAATCAACGCAATCAAAAGATACGCCCGTTTATACTGCAAATTTTCGACACTCATAAGGGAATCAAAACCTACAGGGTACTTCCCGTGAACTCAGAATCTAGAAATTTCGTACAAAGCAACGTCTTATATGACAGTAAAGAAAATATTGCAAAAAGCATAAATTTATTGTTACATAATATAATAAAAACATTTTTAATAATTTTGTTTGTACGGAACCCTCGGTGCGCGAGTCCGACTCGCACTTGGCCGGTTATTTCTTTAATTGTAATAAAACTTATAACTACTAAACGAGAAATGAAAAGATTTGATGGCAGAGATGATCAAAATGTGTGAGATGTCTCTGACACGCGACTGGAATTTACTCCTAAGGAATTATAATGATAACTAAATAAAATTGGGTGTTATAACAAATGAATCAAAATATAATCAATAATTACATAGACTGTTCATTTTTACTTCGCAATCTACTTTTGAACTATCCACGGTCTGGTTCACGTCATCCTATGCTATGATCAGAGCTTGTCGTAAATACAATGAGCATTTTGAGAATTTTGATTTATTTCATTTATCTTTAGCTGAATATAAAGAGCAGTTGTAGAATTTCATCAAAACAATTTAATGTGGAATGAATTTTATATCGATGATTTGTACTTTTTTTTGAGTTTTTGATGTTGATTAATTTATTTTAGCTTATCATTACTTTGGGGTGCTTTTATGAAATAATAATTGGTGGAAACTTTTCTGGATTTTGTAAAACTAATTTGTGTTAATATATTTATTATGTATATCTGTTTGTTTCCCAAATATTAAATAAATGAATAAATAAATAAATAACCACAAAATTTTAAAATGGAAACATAAAACGTCACTCTCAGCGTCACTAAGGGTCAGCGTCAGTTGTTTCACAAGAATTAACTAACCGTATTTTTGTCATAAACTCAAATATACTCGTATATCATTACACAGTATAAAACAAAGCCGCTTCCCGCTGTCTGCATGTTTAGATCTTTTAAACTACGCAACGGATTTTGATGCGGTTTTCTTTAGTAAATAAATATTCCAGAGGAAGGTTTATATGTATAGTACATGCATAATATAGTAGAGGGACACTGATGGTTTCAGAGGTTTCTAATGTGATGTCGTTAATAAGCACATTTTTTGCGCTTGCATTCCAAATAACTATTTTATATTTTATATTTAGTATCGGGGCGGGTCGCTAGTTTTATACATAAAATGCTCGCGTCACAATGTTAGTTACCATACTCCTCCGAAATGACTGGACCGATTTTTATGAAATTTTATTTGGATATCGGGTAGGTCTGAAAATAGGCCAACATCTAGTTTTCATAGGGGGGGAGGGAGAGATTAAAGGAATTAAAACATATCTGGTAAAACAACGTTTGACGGGTCAGCTAGTATAAAATTGATTGATTGAAGTACAAGTCTGACTCCTGCACGCACTGCAACCGTCAGGACAACGTGAGTTAAATAATAAAACAAATAAGTAAACACATGTCTTGTATGGGAAACCGCTACAACTTACAATTATTACATTAGTTATTTATTAGAAAAAATGAGAGATCGAAATCGTCGTGCAAGCGGCACACGAACGAGACCGTTCTCCCGCTGTCAAAACTATCGTAACTGACTTTACATAGAAGGAATAAAATCTTAACAGCGCGAGTAATTACTCGTAACAGACCCATCAACGACTGAACATTCGTGTGTGGCTCTTCCTGACAGGCCTGAGGGTCTGTCTGGGTACGGGCCTCGAGGTTTCCCCTTTTTACCCGGGCTTTCTTCACCGGGGCTTCGCCTCCGGGGTTACATTTTTTTCGGCCTTATTGGGCCACGGTCTTGTTGCCCTTGAGGTCTTCGCTTTATTTTTTATTTCGTCTCCATCATCGGTCTATCCCTAGCTGTTGGTGCCTCCTTTATTTAAATTTACGACGGGATGTTCTCCCCCGCGTCACCCGAATCATCGCCACCGCTGTCCGCGCTGGGTCGGCTCAGTGGTGGTTGCAGGAGCTCGCGAGGGCGCCTTTCAGGTGGTCTCGCATGTAGCGGGGCAATCCCGTGGAGGTGTACGCGCACACCTTTGTCCGCGCGAGCGAACATAGCGCGCGCAATGTTGCGGACGTACTCTTCCACAACATTCCTAGACATGTTCGCTGTATGTTGCAACTTGTTGATAGATGGCGCTCATGGTTCGAGCAAAGTTACGCCGATCAAACAAAAGCAAACGTAACGTGTATGTTTCTACTTGGTAACAGGTGGCACTCATTAAGTTATAAATCGCGGTGGCAAGGTTTTTATTATTGTGTTTATAGTCGATTATGAGAATGTCTTGCTTTGCTAGCGTTAGCACAGTAGTTAATGGTGTAGTTAGCGCTGTAGCTAGTGCTAATAGTTCATAAGGCACGTGTGATTTAATTTTTTCTAATTCCGTCCCCTATCACCACGTTGGAGAAACGGAATCCTAATACATTTACTTACGTAACATAATAAATTAATACATAAAAATTATAAACCCTCCTTACAATTATAAGAGATCCTATTAAAGTACGTTCTTAGAAAATGTCGATCCAGTAATTAAATCTTCGTGAATTATAAATGAATTCAGCCTGTAATGTCCCACTGGTAGGTATTGGCCTCTTTTTCCATGTAGAAGAAGGATTGGAGCTTAATACACCACGCTGTTCCACTGCGAGTGCGGGTGGATATGTTCCCTTCTATGAACAACGATCGCTATCATGTATTTACGATAACAACCATTACCGACGGCTTAACGTGCTCTCCGAGGCATGGTGACGAGGTACGAAATTATGAATAACATGGTTTATATCTAGATGTATAATTCTAATAGTTACGTCAATCTCATCACATCATTACGTTCATTATTTTTAACGTTACAATAAATAAATAATGTCAAGTCAGTTTTATGTAAAAGCAAACTAATTAAACAACCATTTAAAATATCAAATTAAGATCATAATGTTACAACACTCAGGCACGTTCCGCGGATGCGAGAGAGTAAATGTCCGGCACTGTGTGTGTTACACACGACGACGTTCTAGTAACAATGTTACAACTACGAGTGCACGGTAATATAAAATTGTTGAAAGTTTTATTAAAATTGTTTAAAATGAAACAGAACTTACGACATTGCGGGTAACGTTGTAACCATACACTCGCAAGGTCCTAAGTGCTGTTTAACGAAATTGTTGTAAATAACTTTATATATAACTTTAACACAAAAATCTTGCCAGCGCGATTCAATATTTGTAATCCACGATGAACGCCGTCTATCAACAAGTGGAAACACACACCGAACATTCAATTTGTACAATTTTCATGACAAACGACCAGTTAAGGGTTAATTTCAATTATAAGTCGCATTTAAAAACATTTATTCTATGTTTTTAACCGACTTCCAAATAAGGAGGAGGTTCTCAATTCGACTGTATTTTTTTTTATGTATGTTACATCAGAACTTTTGACCTTGTGGACCGATTTCGACAATTTTTTTTTAATCGAAAGGTGGTGTGTGCCAATTGGTATGCGTATTTACTTGACGCTTTTTTCGTTGACCTATGTTGTATTATACCGCATAACTTTCTACTGGATGTACCGATTTTGATAATTCTTTTTTATTGGAAAGGAGATATCCCAAGTTTAGTGCGATGATAAGGGAACCAGGATCTGATGATGGGATCCCAGAGAAATCGAGGGAAACTCTTGAAAAGCCGCAATAACTTTTTACTGGGTGTACCGATTTTGATATTTTTTTTTTTTTTTGAAAGAAGATATATCTAGTTTAGTACCATGATAAGGAAACCAAGATCTGATGATAGGATCTCAGAGAAATCGAGGGAAACTCTTGAAAATCCGCAATAACTTTTTACTGGGTGTACCGATTTTAATAATTTTTAATTTAATCGAAAGCTGATGTTTGTCATGTGGTTACATATAAATTTTATTGAGACCTGATAGCTACTTTTTGAGTAATCTTTGATAACGCATAGTTCTTGACTATTTTTCCGTCGATCTACGTTGTATTACTCGTCGATGTAATTGAAGTCGGTTTTTTTTTTCGTATGCGAGCAAACACAATTATGTAACAACCAACTACTTCTAGATTTAAAATGTATGTTGATATCGTAATATCCTGAAAATCGTCGTTTTCTTTGCGGGCCCCGTAATAAGATAACAGGCTTTATGGTATCATGAATATGTATTATATTGAATAATTAATTTCGGTTCGTATTTTTTTACAAAAAAAAAATAGTAGAGTTTCTTAAAAGTTTTTATTTATATTTTATTGAGGTTGGTGTTTTATGAGGTATTATTTTAACATTTGTTAAGTTTGAGACGGAATATGAGACGGTTCTTGTGAAATTTAAGATATAAGAAGAAAATTAATATTTTTTTATATACGATTTTAAATGATATTTTTAAAGGATATATTTTTATTTTTTATTTGCGAAGCTCGATATTACGACATCATCTACGAATATCTTGTTCGCGAGACCGAAGTTGCGGGTAGATGTTGACGGCACAGAAGTATCCATACCGGACTACCTCCTTTCTCGTACGCTTGCTGCGCAAACACTCGTCACCACTACTAGTGTCACTTTCACCCCTACTATTTTCGAGTTATTACGATAGATGGCATTCATTTGATAACATTTTGATTCCTGATTGATGAAGAAGGAGGTTCTTAATTCGACTGTATTTTATTTTTTTATATCTCTAGTTTGATGAAGTCTTTTAAATGTAAGATATTATAGTCTCATAGGTAGTAATTATAACTAGTAATATGTCTCCACCAGTACTACTATCCACTGACGGTGGTTTAAAATGATTTATAAACGAACGGTTCAATTAATTTTGATCAAAATTTAACGATTCGTTTTTGAGCTATATCTAATAATGCGTACTTGTCGATATAAAATGGAGGAGGTATTTTAACCGACTTAAAAAAAGTTAGAGGTTCTCAAGTCGATTGCATTTTTTGATGTATGTTACCTCAGAATTTTTGACAGATTGGACTGATTTCGACGATTTTTTTGAATCGAAAGGTGGTGGACGTAATGTGGTTCCATGTAAATTTAATTGATATCTAACAAGTACTATTCGAGTCATATCTAATAACGCGTATTTACTTAACTAGTTTTTCGTATGTACCTACGTTGTACTTCTTGTCGATCTAGTTGATGACATTTTTTTTTGTTTGCGAGCAGACACAATTATCGAACTGAGATTTAATATGATAAAATGTAAATTGTTTTGACGAGGTTTCGATTTCCGTATATTAGTCGGTAGAGATTAATTGTGGACTTGTTAAATGTAGACCTACTGTCAATAATGTATATATTGTAAATAATGGATACTGAGTAGGAGAAATTAGAATTAGAGCACTATTTGTGCAGTTTCGTTTCCCAAAGGTTTCAATGGAACGACAGTAATAAAACTTCACTCTGCTCATCTCACAGAGCTGTGTTTAGAAGAGTAATGGGACGTTCAGAGACTACATATAGTTGAAATAGCTATAACGATAAACACTGATCATTAACTTTGTACGCCATTTCATTGTGTAATTGTAAGTGTTATTCACATTATTAATCTTCTCACAGCGATTCAGTATTGGTAACCGTCTGTGTCGTCTATGACGACGTTGAATATTTGTTATGAAATTTATAATTTAAATATTTGTGAAAATTAGGGGAAGTGCCAACATACTGTTGTGTTGTGGACTTCCCGAAATTTTCAATTTTCGCAGTAATCGTAATCAACTTTATATATAAAAACAAAAATCTCGTTCCCGCGATTCAAAATAAGCAACTAACGATGAGTGCCATCTACTAACAAGTAGAAACATACCAGTACATCCAATATTCACTGTGCTTGATAATATATATTGATTATATATATATATGTGTACGTATCATGTTTGTTCTTTTTTCTAGGTAATGAAAATGCATCATATTTGCATACATAACGTTTATCTGCAAATAATACAGATAATTACGCTGCTGCACCTACCTTTTCAATGCATATTTTCGTTTTTCTAAAGGTTCTCTTCGAGAGGTCGCTACTAAGCGGTAACACCGCCTTTGTACATTACTATCTCTATGTTTAAATAACTGTTTTATGTAAATCTTTCTTAAGTGGCGTGCAATAAAGTATATTCTATTCGAGACTACACTACGAGTTGATTATGAACGTTGTTGTTGAAAATGTACGTTGATTCTGTAATATTCTGTAAGTCGTCGTTTTTCTCGGTACCCATAATAATATAACAGTCTTTACAGAATCATAAATAGGTATTAAAATGAATAGTTAATTACAGTTCATATTCTTTAACAGAGAAAGGAAGTGTTTTTTTAAGAGAATTTAATTTCTTTTTGTCAGTAAAAATAAGGTACTGTTTTAACATCTGCTAAGTTAACGTTAAGTTGAACCGGAACAAGGAAAATTCCATTTAATATTAGGGTAAAATGATAAATTAGAAGTTATAATGAAACCATATTTACGTCGTTACTCCAGTAATATTACACTGTATTACAAATCATTATTATATAAATACTTGTAAAAATACATATGTAAATATATAATACAATTATCACTTTTTTCAAAGTCGGGTTTTAGTTTCTTTGCTCACGAATATCAGTGACGTGTCACGTGTGTCATCCACTCGACCATCTGCCTTGAATGTGTTCGCTTCGTTTCTTACTTACATGTTGTTCTTTTGAATTCAAACGTACCTGTAACAAACAGATCTATTGTCAATAGAAGTTGTAATACAAAAATGAAAATGATAAGAAGTTTGTACAAAATATTACAATGGTTTTTAATATTTTTAGTGAACATATACTTATTATAAAATAAAATAAAAATGTAATATGGCCAATTTTATTAGTAAATATTGAAAAAAATACGAAAACTTAACATTCTGTAAACCTCAAAATACGTTAAAAAACCAAATCCTTTACACTCGTGAACCTATTCACCCCCACCCTCTAACAAAGGAACCACCGGCCTCACCAACCCTTTTGTCGTCCGAATTAATATTTAAACAAGATATTAGGGATGCTACGAGTTAGTGCATCGATAACTGAGATTATACTGGGACTTGAAATAATGTTTGTTAAAATATATTAAACTCGCTTTCGTTAGTCTTCCACTTCAATAGTCATTCTTCTTGTATAATATAATTAGTAGAACTGTAAGTCGAGAAAGTTCTATTTCTAACCTGTGAAGTAAATTTAATATTTAAGACTGTATTAGTAAATGTTTTATAATACAACTAGCTGTACGCGTGACTCCATTGACATTGCCCTCCATTTCATTGAACCTATAAGATAAACAGTGTATGCCAGCTTTATGTCAGCTCATCTTGAGAGCATGGATGATTAAAATATTAGCAAACAATTGCAAAAACCTATATATAATTACACTCTATCATCTCAACTACTTCCACCCATGTATAAAACTCTAGATGGCTGTAAATCTAGAAAATGTATGGGTTATTTTTTTCTTTTTTACTTTAACTAAAATATAGACATATCACAATAACAAAATAAATTGATTTGCATATCGATAAACTTAAGCGAAGGACATCACTATATCGCCGCAGGCGACGACGCGTTCCAATTAGCTAAAGCAAATACAGCGCGATATAATATTTTCATTTCTATTGTTCCTGCGGTCTACCTTGTGAAATGTGCGGTGTTGTGTTGATTGATTTCACAAGAGGATTAAAGTCATATATACGTACTCGTAGATATAATATTTATTTGTAAATGGTAGGCTCTAGTTCGATATAACGAACTAAACACATTCACGCCGCCGCATATTACCGGTCCTGTCACGGCGGATTGTACCTTACATCAGATTCACAATTCCATTCAAATTGGTCAAGTCATTTGAAAGAAAAGAATAGGAGTTATCTGTAAATGCTAGTGTGTGATATCATGTAAATATTATAAAAGCCATTATTTAAAAAAATTGACCTTTCAAACAGACGCTTTTGTTTATATTCCTCAAGAAAGGTGACTTCGAGGACGCGTTGTTTGACTTTAATTTAAACTCATTTATTAATCACAAGCCGTGTGATTACTTCTCAATATCTCATCGTTTGCGAGCGGAAAAAGGATTGACGTAATTCTGATCACCATGGAGTATAGTTCACTGCACGGTTTGATGTCGAAATGATATTAATAAGATTGAAAAGATTTGAAAATCGTGATAATAAGAACCAAAGTACTAATTGACGAGGCTTGTTTATTTAAGCTTAGTAAATAAGCCCTCACTGATATTAGCATACAGACATACATACTTATTAGCTATATAACAATATTATAACTAGGTATGTGTAGCAACTGACCTATCTGTGTAAAAATAAAGATATCCATTAGACGAGCGTTAATTGAAAGATCGGGAGGTTGGGATAAAAGGCAATGAATAATTTGGTCAGCAGGTTCTGTCCGCTCCACCGTCCACTCTGCAATTTTTCATCGATGATAAATGTTGAATATGCTCAGGGTTAAATTTTTAGTTACCGATTAAAATGATACCTATTATGTGCTCTGGAACTGAAGCACCAATTTGAAACATTATTTTAGTATTTTCTAATAAAAGGTTAAAATTGAGCACGTAATGACTACAGTAATGGCCGTCGATGTGACAACCCCCACTGTCAAATACTTGATTATTAAGAACGTCTTAAAAAACAAACGAAACGATATCAGAAAGAGTTGGTTATGAAAACCAAGCTTTAAGCTTTGAACTTTGAAAATATCAGGACGAAGGCGAGTGATGAGTGTGGGCGTGGATACCTCTTTTGTATTATTTAAAATAAAAGTAATTGTAAATAATATTTTACGTAAAATTATGGCGTTGTTATTTCGAATATTAGCTTCAATGTCACAATACAACTCCATTTAACATAACCCTGTTTCTTCAGATGTTCCCTGTAGTATTCGTCTTAATAGCGGTCATAGTAACATATAATTTGTATATACATACATATATTTCTAGTATCTACGCCTTCCGGTTTTAAAGATGTGCTGAATGACATGGAAGAAACAAAAATGCAGTTCAGTATCAACAACTTCTTCGTTTGTATTACTCTTTTAACATAATTTAAAAAAATGTTTGGTCCGAAATATCGACTAGTTTTAAATGTGTTCTATACACGTAAGTATTCTACCCCCATATATCCGGGCATATTTCACGTCTCTTTATTAACTCTTCAGCGCAATTAAGCAGTAAAAATCCGTAGCACGGGGGTCGAAATGACGTAAATTGTTTCTGAGCAAGGTTTGATTGGAGTTGATAAAGTACCCTCTCCAGTGGAAGTCACAGCTATGTACGGAGTGTGTTCTGTGTGTAAACGAAGTTGCTGCACACATATTACGCCTGAACATACACATGTGATACAATCTGAGCTTGCTAATAAGACTAAAATGTAGTTTAATAATGATTTCAGATTACCGACATAATTAAATACTTTCAAATTTTGAATTAAATTTAAACAAGTATAAGAAGATATTATAAAATATAATGTAATTATATTTATTGGAATGTAAGGCTTTTCTATCAAAATTTTTGTCACTTCATACAACGAAGTAATCACGGTACGTGAACAGGGTTACGATTAACACACACATCTGTACACGCGTATTCACCCGATTTCGACAGTCACTAATCTCTCTACGATTTCATTTGACTCGTCGTTCGTGACATTCCACAGACATATCTAATTGACTGTTCGCAGCCCCCTGAGCTATTATTCACCCGTTAGGTTCCAGGTGGATATATAATAATTGTGTTTGCTCGCAAACGAAAAAAAAATCGACTTTAATTACATCGACGAGTAATACAACGTAGATCAACGAAAAAATAGTCTCGCGTTATCAAAGATTACTCAAAAAGTAGTTATCAGATCTCAATAAAATTTATATGCGACCATATGATAAACATCAGCTTTTGATTAAATTAAAAATTATCAAAATCGGTACACCCAGTAAAAAGTTATTGCGGATTTTCGAGAGTTTCACTCGATTTCTCTGGGATTTCATTATCAGATCCTGGTTTCCTTATCACGGTAAAAAACTAGGGATATCTCGTTTTCAACAAAAAAAGAATTATCAAAATCGGTACATCCAGTAGAAAGTTATGCGGTATAATACAACGTAGGTCGACGAAAAAAGCGTCAAGTAAAAACGCATTATTAGATATAACTCGAAAAGTAGTTGTTAGATCTCAAATAAATTTAAATGGGACCAATTGACATACACGACCTTTCGATTAAAAAAAATTGTCGAAATCGGTTTACTCGGTCAAAAGTTCTGATGTAACATACATAAAAAAAAATACAGTCGAATTGAGAACCTCCTCCTTTTTTGGAAGTCGGTTAAAAAGTAATTTTGTTTGCAAGGAGGAATTTTAAGCCATATTTAGCCTTAGTATAACTGTAGCAAATATTATACACCAGCAAACAGCGCAGCTTTAAAAGTGCTCCCAAGAGATATTAATCTAGTAATATTTTTAAGCACTTTTTTAGGTATTGTAAATGAATACACTTTTTATATAAGTTTTTATAAATAATTTTAAACAACAAAATTTTCGAATATGTCTTTTTCTATTCTAAAATACTGCTATATAAGAAATATACCACAAAACAATATGAAATAACTCACAGTAACACTTGTACTACACTTCTACTTACAAGCGCAATAAGCGAATCTCGTTCCAAACAAAAACACAGAACCAAAAGAGAACGCCTCGCTCTCACCGATCTAATCAATTAGAAACGTGACAAGTGATCCGTGTGAAGGAGACGCAATGTTTCCTCAAACAAAGACGATGTTTTATTTAAAGCACTAATTTACATCAATTTTTTCCTGTCTTTTCAAATATTTCCTTTCGGAATGTTATAAATACAATAATTGTGTTTGCTCGTAAACGAAAAAACACCCGACTTCAATCACATCGACGAGTAATACAGCGTAGGTCGACGAAAAAATAGTCAAGTAACTACGCGTAATCAAAGATTACTCAAAAAGTAGTTATCAGATCTCAATAAAATTTCAATGTGACCACATGACAAATATCAGCTTTCGATAAAATTAAAATTTATCAAAATCGGTATACCTAGTAAAAAGTTATTGCAGATTTTCGAGAGTTTCCCTCGATTTCTCTGGGATCCTATCATCAGATCCTGGTTTCCTTATCATGGTACCAAACTAGGAATATCACCCTTCCATCAAAAAAAGAATTATCAAAATCCGTACATCCAGTAGAAAGTTATGCGGTATAATACAATGTAGGTCGACGAAAAAAGCGTCAAGTAAAAACGCATTATTAGATATAACTCGAAAAGTAATCGTTGGATCTCAAATAAATTTAAATGGGACCAATTGACACACACCACTTTTCGATTAAAAAAAATTTTCGAAATCGGTTCTCCAGGTCAAAAGTTCTTATGTAACATACATAAAAAAAACAGTCAAATTAAGAACCTCCTCCTTTTTTGGAAGTCGGTTAAAAAGTAGGGGAAAATATTATTACGTCGACGTCACACACGTGTTCTGATGTGATATTCATATGTGAGTTATTGGTCTCGGGGAAACTGTCGCGCGCAGAGAACGAAAAACGAGAAAATATGTTTTCATTCTTTTAGCATTAAATACTTCCAGAATCTCTTATTATACCCGCCTCTTTCATTCACGAGCTATCTCTCTCTAGCGTTTAAGAAAACAGTGATTAGCGCAAAGAATGCAGAACCCCATTTGTATGCTTATTAGCGATCCCCTGAACACTTGACAAAACTTCGACTATTTAACGATGGTCCAATTTATCGGAGAAAGCGATTTAGTTCAAAAAATAAAGTAGAAACTTGCATAATTTGGATCAATCTGTTAGTTTCTTTATTCAACCGACTCAGTTTGTGTTGGACTGTGATACGAAGAGTTTCGTAGCACTGGATAAAATTTTACATCACATAATTCTGAAGAGCTACCAGACATGAAAATGAAAACAAACACATTTCTTCTATAGAAGCCTTCTCTTATTATAACAATAATATTTCAAGTGTCTACACGAGTTAATACTGTGATAGTACAGTTTCAAATATAAAGCTAAAAGGTATACAAACAGATAGACAACCGCTTTTTCTTACTTCTAGTTTATTTTATATACAAAAACGCTCTCAGCTATAACTTATGCCACAACATAAGGGATCGAAGTAAAACAGAAGCAAAGTCTAATTATAAAGAAATTTTTTATAGCTCAGAGATGACTTTAAAGAATTTACATCAAATGGCTTTTCTTATAACGCTTCAGACGACAACACGTCAAGTATTAAATATTGTTTCTAGTACAGATGTTAGTTCAGATCTACTATCTGCCAGATATGTTTCATTTTGACGTTCATGACCGTTTCCAATTACGACTACACATTGATCGTATCCTAATCGTGCATTAAATTTGATTGCAGACAAATATAGTAATTAATAAATGTTAAATAAAAGTAAATAATCCAGTTTAAAAATTATTCATTCGTAAATCCAATTGACTCAACACCTCGTCTTAAATAAAACAAACACACAACGAGCCTCTCATCACGTGAGCTCTCAGCGGTCAAGCGCTCAGTACACAATAAGTGTTGGAACACTTCCTCAACAATAATATTATTTCTTCGGACCTGCGGCGAGGAGATAGTGATGTTATTTGTACACTCGTGTACGAAGTATGTAAAAGAACTTTTCTGAAATTAAAAAAAAAAAAAACAATATTATGATGATATACTAACTGTATTGACTCAGGTGCTATTTTTTTCAAAGGTGAGTAGTAGATGAACTAAGAAACGTTTTTTTTTTCTTTCGTTGAAATCTTAAAAATATAAATATTACTTCATTATAACTGTTTTGTACGATCTATGCATTTCAGAATTCAGTAAAAATTAATGTTTCAAAAATTTGTACTGTGAATGTACCAACATTTTTTTCCTCGTTTAACGTTTCTTTCAAAATAATTTGTTTTGATATTTTCGCCCCAACAGTCCCCATCTCTTTTGTTATGTCAGGCTGCCGGACCGCGATAAGTGACGTAACAAATATAGTGGGATTATCTTACACAGCTTCCCGAACAAACGCGGTAACCTGACTAACAATAGAAGTATTACGATTTATTCAATATCGAATATTTAAAACCTTTTCACAGTATACATAGTAATATTATTAATACGAAAGTATGCCGTAAAATAAATTAGTTGCTTAGATAAAGGGGTCAATATTTCTATACTTAATGCCACAGAAGTATTTACACGTGCAGTGGTTCGTAGCACTGTGCTACATGACGTAGCGTGCCGCTACGGAGCTACATATTTTTCAAATCGTATTTAATGAAAAATTAAATATTATTATGACGTGTGAACGCAAAACACTCGATAAAGGCTTATTAAAGTATTTTTTATATGCGGTAACACAAAAACAATCGTATGAAGATTGTACGTAAATATACTTTTAAGTAACACACGCAGTTCACAACTCTATTGAAACATTCACAGCACGGAACTGAACACGTAAAGAGCGGCCTTCACACCTCTGTGTACAGCTATTCAATAGTATGTCTATAAAACACATTTTACTTTTTTATAAAATATGCTCGCATCAAATAATAAATACTTATCAATAACACACAGTTACCTACGGAACCACAAAGTCTCCTTGTCTGATTTACGGTTATCCCGTTAAGTGCGTCTTATCCGGTCAAAGGACCGCACTAAAATGTATTTGGACTTTATCCAACCTAAAGCTTTTACCTTAAGCGGTTATTTTTGTTTTTACTAGTAAGCTTCCCAGTTTCACTCGTATGAAATCCGAACTTGTAATAATTTCTCGTAAATAATGAAAATTATTTTTTTCTGCAGCTTACTTGTACTATGGATCACACTCGCACGGCTGCTACACGGCACCTTCTCATTCGTTTTACTCTCACAATAAATTTCAGATAACTAGAATTTTATTCCTGGCGTTTTTTTTATAATCGTAAAAATAATAAATACACATAACCCTGTTAAAAATGTATAAACTAGTAATATTAAGCCTACTGTTTATCTTATTATTGTTCCTTACAGTAATTTGTTGTTGCATCGATAATATTAAATAAACGCCTAACACTCAACTTGCTTACAACAACAATCTCCACGTACCTTGTCATTACTCCTCACCGGTGTCTTCACGACATACGGCACTCCGGCCACAGGAAACATTGACGACATCATTGCTGGCGCGAAGATCACTTTGACGGCTCGCTGTTGACAGCACGACTTTGACACCTCACTCACACTAACCTCACACGACTTGACCTTTTTTTCACACTCACAGCAACAATGATGACAGTATTTGACAGACGAACGTTGACAGCTGTTCTGATTTTCTTGACAGAAAATTTCGCTTGATGAATTTCGACAATGCTCTTGACTGTTTTCGTCAGCTGTTTGTATTGAAATATTTTTCATTTCAGTAATGTTTTCATTTGTCTTATTATTGTTTGATACCTTCGTGTATAATTTCGGTTTCTTGTTGAAGTCCTCGGGTATTTCAAGTAGTGGCGTCTTCCTCTTCAACTCGAGTGGTGTTTCTAACAAGTATTTGGTTGGTTTGTCGTTTTCTCTTGTGTTTGATGATACGAATGGATGTACAAGTAGCGTTCTTGTTGGTTTGCTCGTGTTCGACGTCCCGGCCCCGGAGGGCTCGATTTTATTTGTTGAAGCCAATTTGATTGTAGGTATTTACTTTTTATAAATATCTATTTTATTTTCAATGTCATTAATATACCTTCTTTGAGTCACTAATCTTCGTATATTTTAGTTTTACTTGTAGCTACGAGTAGCTACAAGTAAAATACTAAAAATGTCTTCAGAAATAACACATCTATAAGTAACAGTTTTCAAAATTCACTTAATTTTCCCCTAATTATATTTTGTCACTGTCACTCACGTTTCAAATGTTTTATTGTTAAAGAATTTCTCCAAATCAACTTCGATCTAAATTTCAAATTATTAAGTACTTTATAAATCAAAAACTGTTCCAAATCCGTGTTATCACTTGTTCAATTGTTCTTTCAAAATCACTTAAATTGTCACAAAACAATCAAAAACAGTCACAGTACCGCCGCGTGTACAACAACGTCACAACATAAACGTCCTTGAACTTGCGCACAGGCGACGTTTGTTTGTAAACAAACAACACGTAAACAATGAAATGTCATTCAATAAACACTGATATTTATTAAAAATTTACTTTTATTTATTAACTTAATGTTAACAAACTTATCAACTGATATTTTCTCACATAAAATTAAAGAAAATTTAGGTTTTCTTTCGTCAGTAAAATGTCTGTACGTTCGTACGGCGCGACGTTTAGATTACAACTGAAGAGCTGGGGAGTGTTCGTAGGCGGGACCAGGGAGGGAGGTGATGCAGACCACGCCTCTCATAGCTAGGTTCTGAAATATTTCAGTTTATGTCTAGACAATAGAAGATGGCGTGACATTACAAACTTGCTACTTTTTAATACTGACGTGGAGGCTTCACTTAGATCAGAATGGACATCATGAACCACTAAATTGTTTTGCCTGTAACATTCCACTTCTAGGCATAGGCGTATTTTTCCACTATTGTTATATACAATAGATTTGGATTAAAACTAAAAATCACGCGGACCCTTTATTCTTGTCATCACTTTTTGAACTTATGATTTAAATGGCTACATTTAATCCTTATTCCTACAAATTTGTTTTACAATAAAGTGTGAATTTTCAAAAGAACGTAAAACAATAGAATAGCTTCGTTAGCGTCGTGTTGATTTTACCGGAAGCAAGATTGTTCTCTGAATAATAACGACTTGGGTCTTTGATTGAATATTTATTGTTTTAGAATTGCTTTGAATTATATTGACTATGAGCGAGCGTAGTTCAGTTTCAAGTTCGAATTCAAGGATAAAAAATATAATGTTACATCTATTACATACAGTATAAGATGTAACAAATATGTATGTGAACATATATTTGTTTAAGAGACATCTTCATTATAAGTAATTGTTAAACAGCTTATGACAACATCGGGTGCGTAATACTTTTATTTCTTTATTAGAGTTTTATCTGATTATCATTATTAGTAAGTCCAAGATATGTATTTGATAGGTTTAGTTTTTTCTTCGCCTCCAAAGCGTGTATAAAAAAGTTTTACTTCAAAAATAGGATGTTCTAACAAATGCACGAAAGACAAATCGGTACAACCGCCAGGACAACGTGAGTTAATTAATAAACTTACATTTAGTTAATTAATAACTTACATTTTTATTACATTAATTATTTACTAGAAATGTGTAATTAGTTTCAAATTTTGCGGGAAATTATCAAAAATGAGAAATTGGTACCGTCTGGTAAGCGGTACACGATGAAGATCATCCTCCCGCTGTCAAAAGTATCGTAACTGACTTTACATAGAAGGAATAAAATCTTAACAACACGATTCATTACCCGTAACAGACCGATTTACGACTGAACATTCATAGACCTATTCCCTGTATGTGGCAACTTGTTAATAGATGGCGCTAATGGTCCGAGCAAACCTACGCAGATCAAACAAAAGTAAATGTACCGTGTATGGTTCTACTTGGTAACAGATGGCACTCACCAAGTTACAAATCGCGATGGCAAGGTTTTTATTATTGTATTTATAGTCGATTATGAGAATGTCTTTCTTTGCTAGCGTTAGCACAGTAGCTAATGTGTAGTTAGCGCTGTAGCTAGCGCTAATAGTTCATAAGACAACCGAAAAAACATGCCAATTTTTCTAATTCCGTCCCCTATCACCATGTAGGAGAAACGGAATCTTAATACATTTAACTGATTAACCTGTTCACATAAATTACCTGATATAACTTAACTCGTTAATAGATAAATCGCACTCTTAATAAAACAAAGATGTAACTCAAAAATCACAACTTGTGGGAATTGGCGTTTGCAGTTTGGAGTTTTTGCGCATTGTGTTTGTAAAAATTACCGATTATTTGTAATGCTCTTGATGACTTTTATTGTTGATATCAGTAGTTTAAACTACAGAGATTTATAGAATAATAGAAAAAAGCTGTGTTAAAATCTATATTAGCTGTAAAATGATGATGAAAAAAAAAAATTCCGACAAATCTCTTTATGCCAAAAATTACTTATTACACGAACAATATTCTAGGTTATGTCAAAAAAAATCTCTTTCGTTTTCACTCACTCACTCACTTCAGCCTGTAATATCCCACTGTTGGGCATAGGCCTCTTTCCCCATGTAGGAGAAGGATCAGAGCTTAATCCACCACGCTGCTCCAATGCGGGTTGGCGGATATATTCCCTACTTTAAGTAACGATCGCTATCAGGTGTATACGATAACAACCGGGACCGACGGCTTAACGTGCTCTCCGAGGCACGGTGGGGAGACCCACAAGGACTGCACAAACACCCAGACCACGACAAACACCTGTATGGCCAATACAAATGCTTGTCATGTGCGGGGATCGAACCCGCAACCGCCAGCACAACGGGTACAATCCATGGCTGTGACCGTTGCGCCAACGCGGCGTCACGTCTTTCGTTTTAAAACATAACAATTAGTTTTAAAGATAAATCACATTATTTCGTTTTATAATTATTTAATTGTAATTATGACGTTGCATGTACTAACGCATCATTTTTTTCTAAAAGTAAAACTGAAAATTATCATTTTTTTTACTAAATGAAACTTTTTTTAACCGTCTTCCAAAAAAGGAGGAGGTTCTCAATTCGACTGTTTTTTGTTTTTTAACCGACATCCAAAAAAGGAGGAGATTCTCAATTCGACTGTAATTGAAGTCGGTTTTTTTTTCGTTTGCGAGTAAACACAATTATTTTTAATAATAAAAGTATTTTTTAATAAAAAAATAATTGTCATTATTTAGGTTTCCTTGTTACGATAATTATTATGAGCGATGATGATTATTCAACACCAAGTAAAACGCAAACTTATCTATTTCCATACAAATTAACGATTGCGGTAAAAATTAAGTCTTAAGCACAATTCGCAAATGAGCAGGTCCGACGTCTTGAATGTTCGGTGTTTGTTGCAATTTGTTGATAGATGGCGCTCATCGTTCAAACAAAGCGAATGTACCGTGTATGTTTCTACTTGGTAACAGGTGGCACTCATCAAGTTACAAATCGCGGTGGCAAAGTTTTTGTTATTGTGTTCATAGTCGATATTGAGAATGTCTTGCTTAGCACTAATAGTTCATAAGATACTTGTTTTTATTTTGCTAATTTTTCTAATTCCGTCCCCTGTCATCATGTAGGAGAAACGGAACTCTAATAAATTTACTTACATACTATAATTGATACACACAAATGAACATGAGTCGCTACTCGCGACGATTGATCTGTTCACATAATTTACTTGATATAACTCGACTTATATAGCTTATCGCAGGAGTCACAGATAACATTCGATGGACTTAGACTCGCAAACAGATAGATTTCATCATCATCATCATCATCACACCATCACTTCAGGATATTGCAGTCCACTGCTGGACTTAGGCCTCCAAGAATTCACGCCAAAAATAGCGTGAATTCACGTGTGTTGCCCATATTCACCACACTCGGTAAGTGTGTGTGTGTGTTTACAGATGTTAACCGTTGTCTGAGTATTTGTGCCCCCGACACAAAAATAAATCCTGGTGGGCACTGTTGAGTGTGAAGCGTTTATATATATAATATAAGCTCCCTTCTCCATTCGGTTTTGCCGATATTTACTTCAATCGTGAGGTGGCACCATCGTTTCTTTATATACTTAATAAAAATAGGTAAAAAAACTTTTTAAGTTAAACGGTTTTATGTTAAACATACATTGCAATGTTTAAGATAAATGTACTAAAAACCAAAAAATAATAAAATAGATACAGTCGTGGGAATTATAAACATATGCATAGACTAGACTAAAATAAAACCGTGGGGCACGTCAATTGTCTACAATCGTTGATTAAAATGTTTGTTTTGTAATGTTACACTATAATTAGGCAGTTGTTCAACCGACAACGATGGACGTGTGATAAGTAGGGCTAGAATGTGGAAACAAGCTAGCAAGCTCGATTATAAGCGAGTTTTAGGGTTTCATAGTGGTGAGCGAGTAGTACTTTTATCATATGTTTTGTCGATTAAAGACAAACTACGAGCAGTGAAACGATTCCTCGCCAGCCAGCAGTGTGAATGTCCAACGATAAACTAGTTGAAACATCTCTTTTATTTACATGGAGTGTATAACTATTGGAATTTCCATGAGCAAGAAAATAGTAAGTAAATTCCTCACCGTCTGCGGGCCAACTGCCTATTTTAACGACGAATTAAACGATTCTTCTATCGCACATTAAGTCGATAATTTGTAGACAATTGACGTGCCCCACGGTTTTATTTTAGTCTAGTCTATGCATATGTTTATAATTCCCACGACTGTATCTATTTTATTATTTTTTGGTTTTTAGTACATTTATCTTAAACATTGCAATGTATGTTTAACATAAAACCGTTTAACTTAAAAAGTTTTTTTACCTATTTTTATTTTCTAGATTTTAGTTTTTATTTCGCATTCTGTTTAATTCATTTAGTGCTTCATTATTGCAAGGCCCATCTTAAATATTGAGGTTGTATAGTGCACTGTATTCTTCTTGTCAAGCCCTTTTATTTGATACCCATATTGGTGGGATTGATAAAAAATTGTTATCAGACATTTGGTAGCGGCGGCCAGCTTAGATTTCAATTTTGCATAGTAAATTGTATTCTACTTGTTGAGACCTTTCATTTGATACCCATGTTGATGGGATTGATAAAACCTAAGTTATCCGCCATTTTGTAGAGGCCGCCATCTTGGATTTTAATTTTATATAGTACATTGATTATACTGGTTGAGCACTTTCGTTTGATACCCATATTGATGGGATCGATAAAACCTACGTTATCCGCCATTTTGTAGCGGCCGCCATCTTGTATTTCAATTTTTTATAGTATATTGTATTCTGCTTGTTGAGCCCTTTCATTTGATACCCATATTGATGGGATTGATAAAACCTACGTTATCCGCCATTTTGTAGCGGCCGCCATCTTGGATTTCAATTTTTTATAGTATATTGTATTCTGCTTGTTGAGCCCTTTCATTTGATACCCATATTGATGGGATTAATAAAACATAAATTATCCGCCATTTTGTAGTGGCGGCCATCTTGAATTTATAATGATAATGAATAAACATAATTGTATTGTCACCAAAATCCAAAGTGTATACAAAATTTCAGATTAATCGGTTGACAGGAAGAGGGTGAAATTTGAATTACTAAATTTGACCCAAGAATAATAAAAAATAAAACAAACGGGGTGAGCTAAATAAAACCGTTTAAAAAGAAATATTTTTCGAGTCATATTTTATTTTTTATTTATTCAGAAAACCAACAGCTTCTTATATACTATTCTTATCATAAAGCATATAAAAAATAATATAGCCAATAACATGTTTCTCTAAAGTTAACAAATTGGTATTATGGAGATATCGTTGACTAAAAAGAAAACAACAGTCACAATAGAGTACATTCCGATACACAAAACATGCTTATAAGAGAATTTTGATTTTGAGACACAGTTAACTAACACTTAACAATACACATATATAAATAACATAGTAAAAGAGGCATATATAAATAACATAATAACATACGCATCGTACATATACAGATACATAATATAGACTTATAGTTTATACATTGTTACGGTGACTCAGATAGTATTTTTATTATATTGGTTTTGAATATCCTTTTTAGACTTTGTGAAGATGTCGACGTTTTTAAACAATGTGTTATACATATTAGGGAGTCTCAGTAACAGCGAGTTTTTACCCGACTGCCAAGGAAGGGTTATGTTTTTCGCGCGTATCTTGTATGTATGTATATTTGTATATAATATTCTTTACTACCTCATATTTCCAGAACCACTGAACGGATTTACATAATTGAGGTATCGTTAGGTTTGTCTTAGCTGCCCAAGTGTTCTTAGATAGGTGACATTAAAAAAAAATCAACCATGGCGGCTGCGCGAAGCCATTGTAGTTAATGAAAAAAAAATTTTTTTCTCGAATACTATAATATGGGTATCAAATTGAAGGGCACAATACAAGGATTTTAAAAAGGTATATCATGATTATTATTACCGTAATACTAATAAAGAAATACAATATTAAAGTTTAAAAAATGTGGACTTTGCTCTTTCCCACGCCTATGCCATGCCAAACTCGCCTCCTAGGCGACGATCAACTTCGGGGTGTAGCCTTTCTAATAAAATACAATGGTTAAAAAAAAAAACTAACAATTAAAATTACAAATAAAAATTAATAAATTTCCCACCAATTTACAATTACATTAATAAATACATAATACCAAATGCAAACAAATAATTTTAATAATAATTTCATTATATCAAAACTAATAGTTGTTGACTTAAGCAGTCACCTATTTGCTAAAGGTCAGGCTTATGTTGCTTTGAGCAGAGTGAGATCTTTCTCCGGGCTTGCTATCAGTTCTCTTGACCCTAAAAAATTACTTAATCAACCACATGATGTAAACTGTTTTAACGAATTGAACCGATGACGTAATTTGTCTGACTAAAAAGACATAAATAAAATAATAATTAAAAAAAAAACAAAAAACCCGCCTGCGTGAAGAACAACTAATAGAAAATCAACTGAAAAAGCTGGAACAAGATAAAAATTCAATATGCACACAAAGTCAGCGAAATAAATAGAAACAATATCAAACATTTTGTGCTGTACATTTAAAATATATTAATACGGTAGTCCTTCGAAACTTTATGCAACGTCGTAGATAATATGCAGTCGGAGGCATGAAATTGAAGGATAAGTCAAATCATTCTCTCTTTGTACATGTCTCCGACTGCATGTAAACATGACAGGTTAACGGTTGGAGTCTTAAATATATATGTTCTAGTATTTTGGTTGCAACGTAAGATGGACAGGTTTCTCTGTTTGGTATTCTATAATAAATCCTTTCCTTTGATAGAAAATCATGACCTTTAGAATTATAAAAGACTTTCTTAAAAAAGGTCCAGCTTGGAAATAAAACTGTACAGAGAACAGTCACTCCGTCACACCACGGATTAAATGAATGTTGGCTTATGTCTAGACGTGTTAATAGATGGCGCTCATCGTCAGTGACCCAAAGCAGAATCACGTTGGCAAAATTTTTATTGTTGTGTTAGTAGCCCATTACTCTGTTGCTACGACAGTTCTGCAAATATCGTTGTAAGACATAATTTTTGTAGGTCCGTTATTCGAATGCGACAACGGAACCCCTTCTTAATCCCTCCCCCAATCTTTAATTTGAAAACTTTTTGTTAAATTTTAATACAAATAAATTATTAAGAATTTACAAAAAAGTGAAAATAGCTAATTACGTTTGCAGCAGTCAGGAGGTCGGAAAAAAACGAATAATTTATAATTATTTATTAATACTAAATTAATACAATTATTCTTAAGACTAACGACTACTTTATTCGAAGTAGGAATAAAAGGTGATCGAAATAACTATACAATTAATAAAGTTAAAAATCAGAACAATGGGGCATTGAAAGGCTAATACGGATAACTCGGCCAATATGGGAAACTCGTGAGGTGATCGCCTGGGAACTTTCCATCTGTTTGGTACGTCAGCATATTCGTGGGTTCGTGGTTCCGTAATTAGCTACAAAATAATATCGATAGAGTGGTGCAGCAATTAATGTTCAAATAACATACAGCGTGAAACCCACGTCAGACAATTTGAAAATTTAAAAAATACATAAATATTTCAATAAGAAATTATATTACTGTATACAATATAAAGTTTTCTAGTAATGTCATAAAAGTATATTATTGGTTATTTGCGTTTAACTATAACTATTGTACCCGTTCATAGTATTTTCGAGTCTACTAATATGGAAAGTCGAGTAGATCAGAAAATACGTATTATAAAAAAAATTATTCTACGACTTTTTTAAATCTTAGTTTTATTACAATCAGGCGTATTTTGTAGATCCGAGTGAATGTTCGCTAAGATGTAATATACGGAGCGTTGTTTTAGTAATAAATTTCTGTTAAAGCTATGAGTGTACAGAAGTCTAAAGCGTTTTGAAATTATCTATTTTCATTGTTAAGGTGGTTGTTGTTTCATTAAGAAAGAGACGACGGTAGAAGCGAGGAGTTTTTCAGCGTTACTCCGAAAGCTATTCGAATTTTCCAAATTATCACAATCGACTTTACATACAAAAACAAAAATCTTATGACTGCGGTTATGTATTTGTAACCAACGACTGTACAAAAACAGATGAGGATGAGGGTTGTGGGTTCGATTCCCATCCCGAAGTAATTGATGTCAGTTTTTTCGTTTACAAGCAAACACAATTACATTCATTGCCTTCGCTGTTTAAATTGGTGAATAAATGATTACCGTTAAAATGTTATTGTCATTATAGAATTCAATTCTATGCATTTCTACTTTGATTTTTTATTCTTTTAATAATTCGATTTAATATTGTTACGATTCTAATACGTGTACCGTCCCTCGTTCAATAGGAACACAATATCTTCATGGAATGTATGTTGGAGGGAAATCGTTGACGTAAGCGTGTTTGGATTCCGTTTGGCATTAGCTAGCAAAAGATAGAGAAATAGCCTAAGTGTGGCACCATGATATGAAAACCAGCATCTGATAATGGGATCCCATAGAAATCGAGAGAAACCCTCGAAAATCGGCATAACTTTTTACTGGGTGTACCAATTTTGATGATTTTTGATTTAATCCAAAGCCGATGTTTATCACGTGGTCACATTTAAATTTCATCGAGATGTGATTACAAGTTTTTGAGTAATCTTTGATAATGCGTATTTCTTTGACTATTTTTTCGTCTACCTACGTTGTATTACTTGTCGATATAATTGTAGTCAGTTTTTTTTCGTTTACCATCAAACACAATTATTTTTTGCATTAATTTCATATTGTGTCTAGTAACAGGAGAACCGTAGACTTGGCTAAGGTCAAAGTTTCTGCTGTTTCTAAAAACATGAACGAGACACATAAGCTAATGTATACAACATTTTATAAACAGTTAAAATTTCAAGTGCTTATTAATATTTTGGTTGCAAAATAAGAGAACAAGTTTACCGTGTATGTCGTTCTTGATTTTTTGTCTTTTCTGATCTAACATCTGCGTGGGTAGATGTGAAAAATATTTATTCATAAGTTGGATGACGATGTTTTAGTGGTGAAGTTCCATTTAAATTATGAGGGCGCGGAAATATTAAAATTATTGAAACGATTGTTGAAATTGCAATGACTTCTACGATTGTATTGAAATTAATAAACCTCAACAGACCACTGAGGGTGTCATTTAACTTAACAACTTAATGAGTGTTGTGCATTTTCAGAAATATCATAACTCACTGTATGTACAAAAATAATGTGTCATAAATGAATAGGCCTGCACTGTGTCTTAGATATACGAAACGTAACTGGCAATGACAGAAAGAGTTACGTTGAGTTTTGCTGAAGTTATGTGTAAATAAATCGGCTCTAATGAAATCAAGTCAAATTTTCTTTGGAATATTTTATGCTGAAGTAGAAAACGAAAAAAAAACTGATTTCAATTAAATGGACATTACATTATGTCATATACAGATATAATTTATAGGAAATAAAATAAAATAAAAATCTTTTAGTTTTACTTTGTTATTTTATAATTTCTTAAACGTTGACGTTTTATTTGTTGATGTAAATTAAAGACGAGTTTTTTGACGTGACGTCTAATACATAATACATTGAACTATTGTTGATATTGTTAAAAACGAAAGCGATACCTCTTCGTGTACAAGCCACACTTAAGGGTATTGCTCACCGATTTTGTAAATGATCAGAATAAACTTTATGTACAAAAATTAATATCATGTTAACGCGATTCACCGTTTGTAGTCAAAGATGAGCGCCATCTATCGGCAATGTACATTTAACCGTCGCACGTCGTTCCGTGGAATGTTGTGATGATTTCGGAAGAAATCGTTAACGAATCAGCTGCATAGAAATTTCGCACTGAGTGTTTGATCGATGTATGTTACAAGAGAATGTGAATGTACCAAATATTCTGTGTCTCGACTTCCTGTATGCTTATATTACTCTTTGGTCTCGACTTGTTGACTGATGGCGCTCATCTTCGATTACAAATACTGCGTCGCGATGTTAAGATTATTTTTATTGTACATATAGTCAGTTATTAACATTTGAGCATCTGGAGTAAGTCATTTGAGAAATAGATGTGATTTTTTTATGTTCCATTCCCCGTCACAGGGCGGCACGGAACTTCTAAGAACACATAACTTATAAAATTAAAATAAAGCTAATGTTAATAAAAGAAGTTAATATCTTCTTATGTCAATAGAACCAGCATCTACATTCCGAACTAATGGTGGCTTCACATTCGCTAAAACTATTTAATTGTTTTGATAATTAAAAACAGATTGTTTGTAATTTTGTTAAGGAAATTGAAATCAAGTATTTTTTAATATGAAATACCACCTTTTATTAATTTTCCGACTACCCACTTCTAACATACATAGGATTTAGGATTTACGGTGGTTACAACTCTTGAATCGCGCTGGCAAGATTTTTATTGTTATGTATATAGTCAAATGTCGTTTCAAGTATGTAATATCTTTTTCTACGTTTCCGAAAAATAACCACTTTTTGGCCTTCCGTTACACGCAAGTGTTAACGGTATTCTACTACTAACATTGTGCTGTCCGTCCGTATCACAGAACTTATCTTTGAAATAGTAGCAGATACACAGTACACACACTCTGACAACGATTATAAACATTAAGTTAACCATTACAAAAGGTCTAATAGAGGACATTTAGCTTTCGACTAAACTTTACTACAATTTAGTTTTTGCATGAGACTTCACCTACAAGAATTTATTATCTTAAAAATAAATATGATAATAATAATGTCGAGATTTCATCAGTGTACATAATATTTTAGAAAAATAAAGTGATCAGTAATTGACAAGTGAAAAGGACATTTATATAACACTTTATTATGGTAATACAATTGAAGTCCAAAGACGTTTTAGTATTTTGGTTGCAAAATAAGACAACAACGATATCTAAATCGTCTATGTGGGTAGATGTAAAAAATGTTTATTCGGATGACAATGTTTTAACAGTATAAATAATATATAATATTGAAAATTTTGTTAAAAATTGTTATACTGTACGGAAGATCTTCAAATAACGTAATTTAATAATTACGCTTATTTCGAGCTCTCTGAATTTCGAAATTATCATAACTAGCATTATATACAAAAGATTAAAATCTCGCCACCGCGATTTATTACTTGTAAACGATCGAAGAAACTAAATGTTCGGTCAATGTTCAGCCTTGTTCACAGATGGCGCTCATTAAGTTACAAATCGCAGTGACAAGATTTTGATTGTTTTATGTATAGTCAAGTATGTGCACTTCGGACGTCCAGGTACTAGCATCTACATAGCAACTATCTAGAGTATTCATTTAGCCGTTATAATGATGAATAATAAAAAAGTTTATATTTACATATAAACTTTAAAATAATATTTAGCTTTACACGAGAACGCACTTTAGACTACCGACAGCAAATTCACATCGCGTGTTATTACTCTCAAATACATAAAACCAGTCAATTGTAAGTCGCACTTTTATAACAAAACGATCTGAACGATTCAAATATTGTGATCGAGACAGAAAACATGATAAATTATGTTTGTATTGTATTGTTATCTTTTTTTGATTGATTTGTATTTACTGATCTGTATTCGATGATAAGTGACAATTATCAACGGTTGATCTGTTATTATTGTTATAATTTAAAAAAATATAAAAATCACCGACGCCTAGAGTACACAATCTTGATAATTGCGACCAAATTTTGTAGCAAAGCGTCGTTCCATTGCAGCTGGAGCGAAGTGACATAGTTCTAAGAATTTCAAAATTCAGAGTGTCATTGAGTGTCTACTTGTTGATAGATCGCTCTCATCATCGTTTACAATACCTAAATCGCGATGGTAAGATTGTCATTTTTGTATATAAAGTCAATACTGATAATTTGAAACTGACCTGTTTGCCACACCAACTCATTCGAATGTACCAGTCATCAATCATTAAATGAAAGTGGGTAGTTGTGAGTAATGATTGATCGTAACGTCAAGGCACTGTAGTCCTAAGAAGGCCGGTAGATGTAGTTTATAATTTTTTTGTATAATTTGGTTTAAAATGTTTGAAAAATGAGGACAAAGAGGTTCTAATGTGTATGTTTAACACGTTGGAATCCCTTGTCCTATTTTCGAAATTGTCAGATTTGACTTTATACTCACAAATAAATATCTTGTCAGAGCGATTCATAGCGCCATACCTACGCCTTACTCAAACTACGTTGTATTACTTGTCGATGTAATTAAAGTCGGGTTTTTTTCTTTTGCGAGCAAACACAATTATTGAACTGAGCTTTAACATGTTTAAATCTTTTTAAATTAATGCCTTCTGTAAATAGTGTATGTATTGTAAATAATAGATACTAAGTAAACAGCCGCTAAATTTCAAAACACTATTTGTGCAGTTCCGTTTCCTAAAGGTTTCAATGGAACGACAGTAATAAAACTCCACTGTGTTCATCTCACAGAGTTGTGTTTAGAAGAGTAACAGGACATTCAGAGACTACATATAGTTGAAATAGCCATAATGATAAACACTGATCATTAGCTTTGTACGCCATTTTATTGTGCAATTGTAAGTGTAATTCAATTATTAATCTTCTCACAGCGATCCCATATTGGTAACCGTCTGTATCATATCCGTATGTATAAATTTAAATGGGAGCAATCGACACACACCACCTTTCGATTAAAAGAAAATTTGTTGAAATCGGTCCACCCAGTCAAAAGTTCTGATGTAACATACATTAAAAAAAAAATACAGTCGAATTGAGGACCTCCTCCTTTTTTGGAAGTCGGAAAAAAAAAAAAAAAAAATACAGTCGAATTGAGAACCTCCTCCTTTTTTGGAAGTCGGTTAAAAATAAACAACTTGTCTCCGCGATTTATTTTTTTATTCAACAATCAGTGCCATCTATTGACACTCCGAGAGATACATCTAAAACTTACTTTATAACGCATGTTTATTACCACCACTATATACATGTTTATTATCACTAGCGACCCGCCCCGGCTTCGCACGGGTGCAATGCTTTTACTAAATATACTACAGAATGTCTTTATTTATAGTGTGAATCTAGCTTATTGCATGGTTATTAACATAATAACAACAACATTCAAATATGCGTCGTTAGATTACACGTTGTTACAGAGTCCATTGAAGAAATAAAGGTTCACTGCTCGTTCCCCGTAGGTGATAGCGTGATAATATGTAGCCTATATGTTGACCCGACTTCTTAATAATATTCGTACCAAATTTGAAGTAAATCCATGCAGTACTTTTTGAGTTTATCCTGGACATATATACAGACATACATACTACTTAGATACTACTGGACATACTTCGGTATCGATTGTAGATCACACCCCAAGTATTCTTTAAAAAAAAATTTCAATGACTTTCCTACCATTTTATTATATATAAAAAATAAAAATATCAACATAAGCAACACCTACCACAATATCGATAATTTCCGATTAAATTTATAGCAAGTGTCGTTCCGTCACAGAGCGAAGTCACGTCGAAGTATCATTCTGTGTCAATAGATGGCGCTCATTGTCAGCTACGAATACTGGATCGCGGTGACGAGATCGTTATTATTGTGTTTAAGTGAATCTCTAAACTCTGTTGGGATTGTCGCGGTATAAAAAGTTACCTCACAATTTCAATTTTTTCTAGTTCCTTACCACGTCACAGTGTGTAACGGAACCCCTATAACTAGGACTTCGCTTTCCTATGTCAGAGATCTAGAAACACACCTGTATGGCCCATACAGAAGGAACAGGAAGACTGGTGACTACAAACTGACTGGTCTTCACGTACAAGACGTACAAGTCTGACTCTTGCACGAAAGGTAAATCGGTACAACCGTCAGGTCAAAAGTGAGTTAATTAATGAAACAAATAAATAAACACATTTCTTGTATGGAAAACTGCGATTACTTAACTTTATTTCATTATTTATTTAGTAGAAATCTGTAATTAATTTCGACTTTTGCGGGAAATTATCAAAAATGAGAGAACGGTATCATCATGCAAGCGGTTCACGAACGAGACCGTTCTCTCGCTGTCAAAAGTATAATAACTGACTTTATATAAAAGGAAAAAAAATCTTAACATAGCGATTAATTACTCGTAACGGACCATACACACAGACTTACATGTTTGCTGTATGTTGCAACTTGTTGATAGATGGCGCTCATGGTTCGAGCAAAGCTAGGCCGATCAAACAAAGCGAATATACCGAGTATATTTTTACTTGGTAACAGGTGGCACTCATCAAGCTGCAAATCGCGGTGGCAAGGTTTTTATTATTGTGCTTATAGTCGATTATGAGAATGTCTTGCTTTGCTAGCGTTAGCACAGTAGTTAATATGTAGTTAGCACTGTAGCTAGCGCTAATAGTTCTTATGACATAATAAGCAGCAATTTTTCTAATTCCGTCCCCTATCACCATGTAGGAGAAACGGAATCCTAATACATTTGGTTACATAAGACGCCGCGTTGGCGCAACGGTCACAGCTATGGATTGTGCCTGTTGTGCTGGCGGTTGCGGATTCGATTTTTGCACATGACAAACCTTTGTATTGGCCATTTATACTGGTGTTTGCCGTGGTCTGGGTGTTTGTGCAGTCCTTGTGTGTCTTCCCACCGTGCCTTGGAGAGCACGTTAAGCCGTCGGTCCTGGTTGTGGACTGCGATAGACTGATGTGTGTGTTTGTGTGTGTGTGTGTACAAAGAAATAATGCATATACATATAAATAAATAAATACAAATATTACTACCAGAATCAGACGGGAATTGAACCCACAACCCGCGGAGCAGTAAAAAAGCATTTATTTATTTAAAACAATCGTGATTATTAAACTAACATAGTATGAAATAAATATTGTTTACTAACGAAAATGAGTCTCTGGTTACTTTAATAAAGATTATTATTATTATTAAAAAGGACCACTACAAACTGCGCCAACGAGCTAGTCTATGCATAATATGCGTTATAATAGTAGATATAAAAACAAGTAAAAACAAAACGAAGTCAATGATAATAGTTTGTTATCTTAGGTCATTTACTTTTTATGTTTATTTATAACCAATTTCAAAAAGTAGGAGGTTATCAATTCCACCGTATTTTAAGTGTTTTACCCGAGAACTTTTTACTGCATGGGACCTAGTTCGATGATGCTTTTTTTTGATTCATAAAAAAATACAATCTAAGTGAAAATCTTCTCCTATTTTGGGAGTCGGATAAAAATAAAAAAAATAGGTGAAAAAACTTTTTAAGTTAAACGGTTTTATGTTAAACATACATTGCAATGTTTAAGATAAATGTACTAAAAACCAAAAAATAATAAAATAGATACAGTCGTGGGAATTATAAACATATGCATAGACTAGACTAAAATAAAACCGTGGGGCACGTCAATTGTCTACAATCGTTGATTAAAATGTTTGTTTTGTAATGTTACACTATAATTAGGCAGTTGTTCAACCGACAACGATGGACGTGTGATAAGTAGGGCTAGAATGTGGAAACAAGCTAGCAAGCTCGATTATAAGCGAGTTTTAGGGTTTCATAGTGGTGAGCGAGTAGTACTTTTATCATATGTTTTGTCGATTAAAGACAAACTACGAGCAGTGAAACGATTCCTCGCCAGCCAGCAGTGTGAATGTCCAACGATAAACTAGTTGTATTTACATGGAGTGTATAACTATTGGAATTTCCATGAGCAAGAAAATAGTAAGTAATTTCCTCACCGTCTGCGGGCCAACTGCCTATTTTAACGACGAATTAAACGATTCTTCTATCGCACATTAAGTCGATAATTTGTAGACAATTGACGTGCCCCACGGTTTTATTTTAGTCTAGTCTATGCATATGTTTATAATTCCCACGACTGTATCTATTTTATTATTTTTTGGTTTTTAGTACATTTATCTTAAACATTGCAATGTATGTTTAACATAAAACCGTTTAACTTAAAAAGTTTTTTTACCTATTTTTATTTTCTAGTTTTTAGTTTTTATTTCGCATTCTGTTTAATTCATTTAGTGCTTCATTATTGCAAGGCCCATCTTAAATATTGAGGTTGTATAGTGCACTGTATTCTTCTTGTCAAGCCCTTTTATTTGATACCCATATTGGTGGGATTGATAAAAAAATTTTATCAGACATTTGGTAGCGGCGGCCAGCTTAGATTTCAATTTTGCATAGTAAATTGTATTCTACTTGTTGAGACCTTTCATTTGATACCCATGTTGATGGGATTGATAAAACCTAAGTTATCCGCCATTTTGTAGAGGCCGCCATCTTGGATTTTAATTTTATATAGTACATTGATTATACTGGTTGAGCACTTTCATTTGATACCCATATTGATGGGATCGATAAAACCTACGCTATCCGCCATTTTGTAGCGGCCGCCATCTTGTATTTCAATTTTTTATAGTATATTGTATTCTGCTTGTTGAGCCCTTTCATTTGATACCCATATTGATGGGATTGATAAAACCTACGTTATCCGCCATTTTGTAGCGGCCGCCATCTTGGATTTCAATTTTTTATAGTATATTGTATTCTGCTTGTTGAGCCCTTTCATTTGATACCCATATTGATGGGATTAATAAAACATAAATTGTCCGCCATTTTGTAGCGGCGGCCATCTTGAATTTATAATGATAATGAATAAACATAATTGTATTGTCACCAAAATCCAAAGTGTATACAAAATTTCAGATTAATCGGTTGACAGGAAGAGGGTGAAATTTGAATTACTAAATTTGACCCAAGAATAACAAAAAATAAAACAAACGGGGTGAGCTAAATAAAACCGTTTAAAAAATACACACACGTCTTCTCTTGTTACAGACGGACGACGATGTTTAGTAACAAAGTTCCTTTACAGCTAAGCTCACGGAAATACGGAACGTTGTGATTTTTTTATCCAAGCGACCGTGGCGCCATCTATAGTGAGTCCTTTACAGCATTCCTGACTATTTAAAGTTTCACATTACAATGCATTCTTTGACAGGAGACGACACCATGCTATTTTTAATTCGTACGATTTATTTTTGTGTTACGCACACATTAGGAAATTCTAAATAATTTTTTAGGAGAACCGTAGACTTAACTAAGGTCAAAGTTTCTGAGTCTAGTCTCTTTTCTGTTTTTAAAAATATGAACGAGACACCCAATCTAATGTATACAACTTCTTTATGGTAAACAGTTAAATTTGTAAGTAAAAATGTAAGCGTCACTCGCAGGGACCTTAAATCAATTTTTCGAAATTAATATACCTACTTAACTTTATCTACAAGAACAAAAATCTTGCCAGCGCGGTTCATTATTCTTAATCGAAAAACAAAAAGTAATTTGAACAGTTACAGATGGTCCACTTTGAGAAACTTATATTTTAGACGATATTTCACTCATTACTCTAAACAGTGTTATGACACGTTTATATTCAACCCTACAGCAAGTTTTAATTAAATATTAAAATTCATAGGACAAGCCGCGATAAGAGCGCTCCTTCGTGGGTGTAGCTCAGACCAATCGTCTTGACACTTTCAATTCTTACTAAAGTAGCTATAATAACCTTAAATTTAACGTTATATATAAGGTATATTTACAAATCTTGTGCTGTAAGTGTCGCACTGACCAGTAAAAACCAGATCACGGGAAGTGATTGAAGCTTATTCGTCACTGTGCTTATGTGATATACGTGTTGTTGGAACGAAGTTCCTTACGGCAGGCTAGACATTTGGCTGGGCGAACGAACTGAAGAAAATGTGATACTAAAACCGTAAGAAAAATATATAACAGAAGTGACGTAATATCAGTTACACGACTGTATAATATGACGTTTGTAAAACTAAAATATTACTAGTAAACTTTTTTTTTTAATTATTTATATAATTTTATACTGTCGAAAAAAATAAATAAAGCCATATGTTTTTTTTTTATTTCACTTAATAGTTTGAATTATTATTATTATTATTATTTTGTTTGATTTATTTTATTTTACGGTATTTTTTATTTTCTAAAATACTAAATTTCCTGAATACTACTATGTACATAATTAAAAACCAATCAACAAAATTAAAAAAAAAAAATCAAGAACTAGAAAAATATATATAAAATTCAACATTTTTTTTTCAAATTGTGTTGCTTCTATACTATCCGAAGGAACTTCGTTCCTACCTGGTGTCCCATGACACCACATAATTTTTTTTTATATGAACATTCAGTTTTTTTTATTACTTAAGAATTGATTTCACAATAAATGGTATGATATAATTATGTACGAGTACCTATGTGTAGTCGTATACATGTGTAGTTCGCGTTCATAAAATATAAATCTCCTCTGTGAGATCAATATTTTAATCTATTTTATACAAATGTTTTTTTTTCTATGTGTAAAAAATAAATATTTTTCAAAGTATCAAAATCGCTGAAAGGCCGGACAATCTTATCCAACTAAGATCAAATTGCGCTTTGAAAGTTAATCTAAATATTGCGGTTGCAAACTTTTATTACTCTTTGTGTTGTATTTTTTTATGCAACTAGATCATCAAGCAAGGCTGCGACTCACCGATTACCGCATCTTATAAACGTCTGCAAGACCAGAAGCATCACAACCCCGATCATATCCCCAATCCCCCCAGGATCCCTGGTCACCTTACCAATGGAACGCAACACTGCTTGAGAACAGTATTATTAAGCTGTGATCTTGTATAAGGTCGAGATATAGTCAGGCTGCTCCAGATGTCATGCAAGATATTTCCTGCTGTGCAACTACCGCAGTTGAAATATATTTGGTTCGTAATTCCATCACAAATCAAATTATTTTAAGTTCAAACTTCTTTGGAATCGTTGTGATTTGAGACTCGATACAACGATAATGTGTCACGATAAAGAAACAAACACACAAATGTGTGACAGAGTATGAGAATGAGATAGAATACATTACACTGTATTTTATATTCTCGGCGAATAACATCTCTCGTCTCCTATATGGTAATTCAAAACTCCTGCTGTAGTACAACGCTGCTTCACGCTGTGAATGTTTGGCGCATGTTTCGACTTGTTGACAGATGGCGCTAATCCCTGGTTACAAGTTTTGAATCGCATTGGCACGATTTTTATTACGGTATTTATACTCGACTGTTATTACGTCTGACATATCTCATCATATCTCATCACAGCGAGATTTGCTGTGGAAGCTATTTTTATATCGAAGTATTAAACCAATATGTATCAATATATACACGACTCGTGGGAATATTAAAAATAATTATGATAATTTTTCTCTTAATAGCTATATTCCGAATAAAGTTTATTAGAATTATTAGTCCTACGAGTAATGGAAAACAATGTAGTCAAGAGACAATCTTACGACGGTTCGATCAGATCAGATGACGACATAAAATAGGTAATGTACATAATTTTAGCATCGGTGACATTTCAGGCGCTTTATCGTCTAGGTCATCTCTCTAGTTAACGTTCCGGAGATTAGGCCAGATAAACAGAAAGACAAATAGCCAGACAGACCGACGAACAAAAATTAAAAATCGTTCTTAGTATTTTAATATCCTGCAAATAACTAAATGCTTAAAACTACAGACGGACACTTGAATTTTTGGTTTATATGTACCTATGGAGAAATATAGTGGGTAGATGTGAATAATGTGACTCGATGTTTAAATTTAAATATATCAATCTACACTCAGAAAACGTTTCGTTTTACTAACGACCCGTTCAGTTTATAACTCGACATGATCGAACGTTTGTAAGAATATAAAAAGTTTTGACCGATTTCAAAAATAGGAGGAGATAAAATTTGGTTACATTTTCTTATGTATCTTACCTCGGAACTTTCATTTCGATGTTTTTTTTGTAAATCAAAAGGTAGTGCGTGTTGTATAGTCACATTTAAATTCAATTGAGATCTGACAAGTACTTTTTGAGATATCACTAATAACGCGTATTTACTTGACAATTTTTTCGTCGATGTACGTTGTATTAACCACATAGTTTGTTTTTTTTTTGCGTTGACCGATTTCGATAGGTAATTCCTTTTTATTCTAAGGCTAGTGTTTCTCATAATTATGGTCTCATTTTAATTTGATCGAGATCTGTGAGTACTTATTGAGTAATCACTAATAACGCGTATTGAATAAACTGAGGTAGGGCACAGCAGGAATTACCTGCTCAAAATATGGAGCAGCCCAACTGGGGTAGTACCTCAATCTTACAGAAGACCACAGCTAAATAATACTGTTTTCAAGCAATATTGTGTTTCTGTTGGTGAGTAAGGTGACCAGAGCTCCTGGGGGGATTGGGTATAGGGTCGGCAACGCGGTTGCGATGCTTCTGGTGTTGCAGGCGTCTATAAGCTACGGTAATCTCTTACCATCAGGTGAGCCGTACGCTTGTTTGCCGAACTAGTGATATAAAAAAAAATTGAAGACGCGACACGCGCCACAGCACTGATTTGAGGCTGTTGCGCTGGCGGTTACGGGTTCGATCCCCGCACATCATCTTTATCACAAACGGCTGTATGACCAATACAAATGTCGGTCGTGGTCTGGGTGTTTGTGTAGTCCTTGTGGGTCTTTGCACCTTAGCTCGGAGCAGCACGTTAAGTCATGTGTCCCGGTTGTTGTCATGTACACCTGACAGCGATCGTTACACATAGTAGGGAATATATCCTGGAGATATATCTATCCACCGGAAGGCTATATTCTTCGTTGCCGTATCCACACAGCAGAGATAGAGGATACTGACATAAGTAAATAGCTGCTAAAATTCAAAACACTATTTTTGTAGTTTCGTTTCCCAAAGGTTTCGAAGGAACGACCCTAATAAAACTCCGCTGTCTGTTTGTCTCAATTATTAATCTTGTCACAGTGATTCAGTATTGGTAGACATCTGTAAGCGTCGTCTATGACGACGTTGAATATTTGTTTTGAAATTTATAATTTAAATATTTGTGAAAATTGGGTGATGATCATAACACTTATTACGTTACGAACATCACGAAATTTTCAAATTTTCGAAGTGAACGTAATCAACTTTACATATAAAAATAAAAATCTTGTTACCGCGATTCAAAATAAGTTACCAACGATGAGTGCCATCTAGCAACAAGTAGAAACATACGAGTACATCCAATATTGACTGTGTTTGATCTGCGTAACTTTATAAGCGATTACCGTAGCTTATAGACCCTGCAGACGACACCAGAAGCATCGCAAGCGCGTTGCCGGCCCTATCTCCTATTCCCCCAGGAGCTCTGGTCACCTTACTCACCACAGGAACACAACTTTGCTTGAAAATTTTCGTTCAAAACTAAAATTCTTAAAGATTAATATATCAATGACGTATGCATCTGGCGGTACAAACGTCAGTGTGAATAAATGAGATCTATAATCACCAGATAATGAGGGGCAGTAATATTAAATGGGGCCGTTGTGAATAATTTTTTTGATTTGGTAGTATAACTTTAAATACTTTGATATCAAGTTTCTACATTCATAAAACGATTTGTTTTAATTGTAAACTTTAATAAGCTTAAAATTAAATTGTTGATTTGTAAAATGTCGTCTACAATAAAGTATTAAATAAATAAATAATAAATCTGATTTTTTTATTTACTATTGATTTTTAAATAAAAAATCATATATTTATTAATTGATTTTTTAAATTGGATTGAAAATGCCTAAGACGTGAAAAATCGACATTGTTATCTTGCCAGCCAAAAAAGTTACAAAGCTCAAAAGGTCATACAACACACGGTCACGAGTCATAACGTCGTCTTCATAATAAGGCCGTAATAGAGGTGCATACAAAATTCAGCTCACTAAGATTTTTTCCTCAGATTGGGGTTTAAAAAGCCTACAATAACTGGACTGTTTGTTGGCTTTAATTACTTACCTACACGATATGACATTGATTCCATACGTACCTGCAACGAGAGAGTAAAAAAGTTTAATCAAAACAATAAAAATAGTTTGAAACGGAATATAAATATAATGTACCTATTGAAGTTGCAACGGAACCTTTTGCTCCACTACTGTACACCTAAATGTATGTGTATGGTATCATATATTAAATTAACAAATCATTTTATGCAATAGTGTTATGTTGGGTACTTGTAAAATGTTTTTCATTGTATGTTCCATTTGTTACTAGATGACATTCATTTTTAGTTATAAATTCTGAATAGTCACACGATTTGTATTGTTTAATATAGGGGAATGTTTTCGTATGTACATTCAATCATTTTTTGTTTTATTTACTTCAAAGCAAGTGTAGCAAGCTAGAAAGTAAGTAATACAAACTGGAACATACAGACAGCCAGAGCGACTTTTGTCTCTGATGGTGTTGCGTGATGACGGTACTGATTATTTTAAATAGGAGCATCATTGTACTCGTTAATAGATGGCGCACATCATCGCTTATAAAACCTGAATCGCGATGGTAGGATTTTCATTTTTCTTTATAAAGACAACTCTGATAATGAAACAAAATGAGATTTCAGCCATAAGAGTATCGTAAATCGTTCTTTTTGGAAGAAATGTCATTGTTAACATTTTCAAGAGGAATTTGATCAATTTTTAGATTTGCTTTACTCAAAGCTTAAACGAACTTTGTGACTAACGCATCGTTGTTATTGATAAATTAAAGTTGCAATTCAAACGGTTCCTCATACAAGACATATAATGTTTATTTATTTATAGTAACTAGTGGTCACCCAGTGGTTGAAAGTGTATGGAAAGTGTATGGGAAACCGCGATAACTTAACTTTATTACATTATTTATTTATTAGAAATCTGTAATTAATTTCAACTTTTGCGGGATGTTATCAAAAATGAGAGTACGTTATCATCGTGCAAACGGCACACGAACGAGACCGTTCTCCCGCTTTTAAAAGTATAATAACTAACTTTATATAGAAGGAATTAAATCTTAACACCATGATTCATTACCCGAAACAGACCGATTTACGACTGAACATTCATAGACATGTTCGCTGTATGTTGGAACTGGTTAATAAATGGTGCTCATAGTTCGAGCGAAGCTAGGCCGATCAAACAAAAGCGAATGTACCGTGTATGTTTCTACTTGGTAACAGATGGCACTCGTCAAGTTACAAATCGCGGTGGCAAGGTTTTTAATATTGGGTTTATAGTCGATTATGAGAATGTCTTGCTTTGCTAGCGTTAGCACAGTAGTTAATGGTGTAGTTAGTGCTGTAGCTAGCGCTAATAGTTCATAAGATACTGTGTATTCACTACAATTTTTCTAATTCCGTCCCCTATCACCATGTAGGAGAAACGGAACCCTAATACATTGACTTACATACCATAATTAATACATAAAAATTAACATAAGTCGCTACTCGTGACGATTCACATGTTTCCAGGTGAACTTTAAAAAAAATTACCATAAGAAAAAAATTTCATCACAGAGGCGACATAATGCTATATACGATATAAAATATTATATGTACAGAGTAGTTAGGAGGAAAATAAAGTAAATTACTGTGACTCGCGGTTTCACCTGCAGCTCACAGTCTAATCTCAAAAGTATGTTGAAACGCACTAAATATAATTGTGTTTGCTCGCAAACGAAAAAAAAACCGACTTCAATTACATCGACGAGTAATACAACGTAGATCGACGAAAAAATAGTCAAGTAACTATGCGTTATCAAAGATTAGTCAAAAAGTAGTTATCAGATCTCAATAAAATTTATATGTGATCACATGATAAACATCAGCTTTCGATTAAATTAAAAATTATCAAAATCGGTATACCCAGTAGAAAGTTATTGCGGTATAATACAACGTAGGTTGACAAAAAAAGCGTCAAGTAAAAACGCATTATTAGATATAGCTCGAAAAGTAATTGTTAGATCTCAAATGAATTCAAATGAAACCAATTGACACACACCACCTTTCGATTAAAACAATTTGTCGAAATCGGTCCACCCAGTCAAAAGTTCTGAAGTAACATTACATAAAAAAAATACAGTCGAATTGAGAACCTCCTCCTTTTTTGGAAGTCGGTTAAAAACTGACTAAACCAATTCTAAAAGCACTCATTATGTTAAGAAAGTCTGCGCAATAAGGGATATATTCTAAACATTGCGAAACAAGTCACAGTAACGGTACAACAACTAAACATCTAAGTACAACCGCACTGCGCGAATCTAGTTTCAAACAAAAAAAATACACAAAAGAAAATATTTTACTCTCACCGATCTAATCAATTAGAAACGTAACAAGTGATCCGTGTGAAGGAGACGCAATGTTTCCTCAAACAAAGGCGATGTTTTATTTAAAGCACTAATTTACATCGAACACGGCGCTTCCGCCTCCACTCGAAGCGTTCTTTTATCGAGATTATTATTTCTTTACGATTCGTCGAGACTTGTGCGGACGAGACGTTTGTTGTTGAACACAGAGAGGCCTCAGTTGTGAAACCGAATTACATAACACGCAATCTAGAAATAGTGTATATATTTAATTAATATTTAGAAAGAAATATTAGTGTCGTTCACATTACACACTAAAACACGTGAACAAACTATTGTACATAATCGTAACTGTTGTTATATAAAACGTGTATTTATGTACATATGTCTATACATTTGTGCGTCGACTTCAAACCTAAATATTTCTAGTAAATTCAAAGCTTACCGTATCAACAGTATAACATCGTATAATAACATCCGAAGTGTGAAATTGAATCCAACTTCTCGTGAAATACGAATGTCTTATAGCTACCGAAAAATCGTATTGAAATTCAAATGTAATTTAAAATTCAACGTCTACTGCGCCCCAATACTGAAATATACTGTTATAAATACAAAGAATGCGGAAAAAAGGCATTAAGTTGACGTAACACATGTGTTCCGATGTGATATTCATATGTGAGTTATTGGTCTCGAGAAAATGTCGCGCGCAGAGAACGAAAAACGAGAAAATATTTTTTTTCATTCTTTTATCAATAAAGACGTCCACAGTCTTACATAATAACCGTCTCTTTCATTTACGTTTAAGAAAACAGTGATTAACGCAAATAATGCCGAACTCCATACCGAGTAGAAATTTTTTCGTCTTCCTTAGAAGGACTGGACCAGGCATGCCTGATCAGGACTAGATAAGGCATGTAACGCAGATGATCGGTCTGGACCTGATCAGGATGAGTTGAGATTTCCTGATCGGGTCCAGATCAGGAAATCTCATCTCATCCTGATCAGCTGGTTCGGTCCGGTCCTTTTAAAAAACACGAATGTATATTCTTGAGAAAATTGTTTAACAAAAAAAAAAGGCGAATTGATATTATAAATATGTTACTTAACATAATTATTATATTTATTTCCGTTTATTTTTCAACCGACTTCCAAAAAAGGAGGAGGTTCTCAATTCGACTGTATTTTTTTTATGTATGTTACATCAGGGGAAACAATACATTTGGGTGTGCTGGAAGAAATCTCTCACAGGGATAAGCACACCCATTATACGTGAGTCTCCATGACAAAATATTGTGTATAATCTTGTACGTATAAAAAATTGTTAAATAAATAAAAAAATAATCAGAACTTTTGACCGTGTGGACCGATTTCGATAATTTTTTTTTAATCGAAAGGTGGTGTGTGCCAATTGATCCCATTTAAATTTATTTGAGATCTAACAACAACTTTTCGAGTTATATCTAATAATGCGTTTTTACTTGACGCTTTTTTCGTCGACCTACGTTGTATTATACCGCATAACTTTCTACTGGATGTACCGATTTTGATAATTCTTTTTTTGTTGGAAAGGAGATATCCCTAGTTTAGTACCATGATAAGAAAACCAGGATCTGATCATGGGATCCCAGAGAAATCGAGGGATACTCTTGAAAATCCACAATAACTTTTTACTGGGTGTACCGATTTTGATAATTCTTTTTTTGTTGGAAATCAGATATCTCTAGTTTAGTACTATGACAAGGAAACCAGGATCTGATGATGGGATCCTAGAAAAATCGAGGGAAACTCTTGAAAATCCGCAATAACTTTTTACTGGGTGTACCGATTTTGATAATTTTTAATTTAATCGAAAGCTGGTGTTTGTCATGTGGTCACATATAAATTTTATTGGGATCTGATCACTACTTTTTGAGTAATCTTTGTTAACGCGTAGTTACTTGACTATTTTTTCGTCGATCTACGTTGACGAAAAAATAGTCAAGTAACTACGTACTATATATCGTTACGTTACTCGTCGATGTAATTGAAGTCGGTTTTTTTTCGTTTGCGAGCAAATACAATTATCAAACTGAGATTTGACAATTTAAAATGTAAATTGTTTTGACAAGGTTTCGATTTCCGTATATTAGTCGGTAGAGATTAATTGTGGACTTGTTAAATGTATACCTACTGTCAATAATAATAAAACTGGCAATCCCTAGAAAACCTATGAGGACTACCAGATCAAAACAAACGTTCGTGAGCAGATTTGCTAGAACCAATTTGGGCAAGAGAGTTATAAACTTGTATAATTCAATTTTAAAAGAGGATGTAGATATTGATATTTGTAGATATTCTGGGAAAGCATTCAAGAGAAAGGTTAAGATGCTTTTTTTACATTTGAACTCAAATTAGTTACCTACTGTATGAAGTTATGAACATTCTTACCATATTATACTTTAAATAAGCTGATTTCTTGTACCTTAAACCGTTTACTTATTTATATATATTATATTTATAATTTTTATATTTATTCATAGAATTCTCGATGTATTATCATATTAATTGTTGTCTTTCGTTGTTATTTTTTTACATATACCTACTTATTTTAAAAATTTTTTTAAAATATTTTTTACTGTTTTAGGACTGGTTTTAGTTGTTATAATTTTTTTTTGATAGGCTGTTTTATACTTTTATTGATGAGTTAATTTTTCATAAGATAGATATTAATTGTTAGTATAAGTTTCGAAGCAACTGTTTAAAGTGTATTGCGTGCTGAGTTAGCCTATAAGTGTGGTGTATAGTGTGAGATATTCTGTTTAACTATATAATTATGATAGAAACCACTGTATAACACGTTGGCTTCCTATATAAATAAATAAATAAAAATAAATAATGTATATATTGTAACTAATGGACACTGAGTAGGAGAAATTTAGCGGTTGTTTAACCGCTAAATTTCAGAACACTATTGGTGCAGTTTCGTTTCCCAAAGGTTTCAATGGAACGACAGTAATAAAACTCCACCACTCTGCTCATCTCACAGAGCTGTGTTTAGAAGAGTAATGGGACGTTCAGAGACTACATATAGTTGAAATAGCTATAACGATAAACACTGATCATTATCTTTGTTCGTCATTTCATTGTGCAATTGTAAGTGTTATTCAGTTATTAATCTTCTCACAGCGATTCAGTATTGGTAACCGTCTGCAAGTGTCGTCTATGACGACGTTGAATATTTGTTTTGAAATTTATAATTTAAATATTTGCGAAAATTGGGTGAAGGTGATAACACTTGATGCGTTATGACCTCCACGAAATTTTCAATTTTCGCAGTGATCGTAACCAACTTTATATATAAAAACAGAAAATCTCGTTACCGCGATTCAAAATAAACAACCAACGATGAGTGCCATCTAGTAACAAGTAGAAACATACCAGTACATACAATATTGACTGTGCTTGATATATTGATTATACATATATATTCAAGTAGAAACATACCAGTACCTACAATATTCATTGTGCTTTGATATATTGGTTATACACATATATGTGTATGTATCATGTATGGTTTTTTCTAGGTAATGAAAATGCATCATAATTGCATACATAATGTTTATCTGCAAATAATTGTGTTTGCTCGCAAACGAAAAAAAACCGACTTCAATTACGTCGACGAGTAATACAACGTAGATCGACGAAAAAATAGTCAAGTAACTGCGCGTTATCAAAGATTACTCAAAAAGTAGTTATCTCAATAAAATTTATATGTGACCACATGACAAACATCAGCTTTCGATTAAATTAAAAATTATAAAAAAGTTATTGCGGATATTCAAGAAGTTCCCTCGATTTCTCTGGGATCCCGTCATCAGATCCTGGTTTCCTTATCATGGTACTAAACTAAAGATATCTTCTTTCCAACAAAAAAAGAATTATCAAAATCGGTACACCCAGTAAAAATTTATTGCGGATTTTCAAGAATTTCCATCAATTTCTCTGGGATCCCATCATCAGATCCTGGTTTCCTTATCATAGTACTAAACTAAGGATATCTCCTTTCCAACAAAAAAGAATTATCAAAATCGGTACATCCAGTAGAAAGTTATGCGGTATAATACAACGTAGGTCGACGAAAAAAGCGTCAAGTAAAAACGCATTATTAGATATAACTCGAAAAGTTATTGTTGGATCTCAAATAAATTTAAATGGGACCAATTGACACACACCAGCTTTCGATTAAAAAAAAATTGTCGAAATCGGTCCACACGGTCAAAAGTTCTGATGTAACATACATAAAAAAAATACAGTCGAATTGAGAACCTGCTCCTTTTTTGGAAGTCGGTTAAAAATAAAGAGATGTTCTAACAAATGAATCAAATTATAATTAAAAAACTACAAAATTTAAAATTAAACCATAAATTGTTGCTTGCTACTCGTATGTACCTATACATATATTCATATACTCCTATGTCTTACAATAAGCTTAAATCACTATTAAAACGCAACTCTCAGCGTCACTAAGGGTCAGCGTCAGTTGTTGCACAAGAATTCACTAACCATATTTTTGTTATAAAGTCAAATATATAATTAAGTATATTTGTATATAATTGTGTTTGTGTTATGTTGTGTGTGTTGTGTAACAACATAAAAAAATAAAAAAATAAAAATACAGTCGAATTGAGAACCTCCTCCTTTTTTGGAAGTCGGTTAAAAACTCCTCGCTCGTGCCGTCGTCTCTTTCTTAATGAAACAACAACCACCTTAACAATGAAAATAGATAATTTCAAAACGCTTTAGACTTCTCTGCACTCACAGCTTTAACAGAAATTTATTACTAAAACATCGCTATGTGTGTTACATCATGGCGAACATTCACTCGGATCTACAAAACACGCCTGATTGTAATAAAACTAAGATTTAAAAAGTCGTAGAATAAATTTGTTTTAAAATACGTATTTTCTGATCTACTCGACTTTCCATATTAGTAGACTCGAAAATAATATGTACGGGTATAATAGTTATAATTAAACACAAATAAACAATAATATACTTTAATGACATTACTAGAAAATTTTAATTATATAGGTATTGTAATATAATTTGTTATTGATTGATTTAAGTATTTTTAAATTTTTTAAATTGTCTGAAACGCGTCTTTCTCACTATATGTTATTTGAGCATTGATTGTTGCACCACTCTATCGATATTATTTTGTAGCTATTTTCACTTTTTTGTAAATTCTTATTTATTTATTTGTATTTAACAAAAAGTTTAAAATTAAAGATTGGAGGAGGAATTAAGAAGGGGTTCCGTTGTCGCATTCGAATAACGGACCTACTAAAATTCAAATAAAATATGTAATTACTATTAATGTGGTAACAACAGTAATGGGCTACTAACACAACAATAAAAATTTAGCCAACGCCATCTATTAACAAGTTTAACATAATTATACCAATGAACGTTCAGTGGTTGATTGGTCGGTTACAATTACTGAATCGCGGTGGAAAAAGTTAGTATGAAAGAATTCTGACGTATAACACACATGCTAAAATGTTTTTTTTTCCATTTTTAACACTTTCAACAAAAATTTCAACAAGTTTCAGGTTTCCGTGAACTGTAAAGAAACTTTATTATTAAAAATCGTCGACCGTCCGTCACAAGACTGACAAAAAAATGATTCAAATTGATTTTCTTTACGTGACGCGCGTGTATTTGTTTATTTTATAATTAAGTAATGCAGTCGATATAACTGTACGAAACCCTTAGTGCTTGAGTCCGACTTGTACTTGAACAGTTTGATTGTACATATAAATGAAAAATATACCGATGAGTTGATTGTATTTAATAAAATAGCACGTATTGAAATTTAAACTATCTTTACATAAGAAATGTATTGCTTTAATCATAATATCCTTAAAGCTGATTTCATATCACCTAAATATCGATGACTTCAAAACGAAAATCACGGTAACCGTATACTTATGTAAAACTGTTGATGGCACTTGCCTGTTACATACTCCATATACTGTCACTACTTTCTATTGTTGTGCAGAACTGTAAACATATCAAGTAACTAGCAAACACTATCGGGTCGTTAAATAAGTTTAACTGTAATTTTGTCTTCGGTAATTTTATTTTTATGTCTATTTACAGTAAAATCTTCAATAAAAACAGCGATCCAAGATTCACAACGCATAAGGAGTGGCATTTATATTAATGTGGAAATGTGTACCGAATATCTCTGAAATATATGAATAATTAATTTTGTAATTTTGTCATGAAGTTGATACCTCGATATACCCCCGATAAACTTGCTTTGTTCATGATCAATAATCAACTAATACAAACTATCGTAAGTCATATTTATATTGTAACACTATCCGAAATCCTTTTAATGTTAAAATAATAATTGTGTTTACAGGCAAACGAAGAAAATCCGACGATCAGATCTCGATGAAATTTAAAAGTGACCATGATAAACATTCGATTCCCGCTGGAGCGGTCGATTTTTGATATGATATTCAATAATGTTTAGGATTCCTAATGTGTGTGTAAATTTTGTGATGTTTGAAGTTGTCGTCTCGCACTACTCGCGTGTCGTCGTCGACTGCTCGACTAACAAGTTTATACGCCGCTGCACTTGAACGATGTTTAGTTTGTGAATCTTCCTGTAAGCGCATCTATTTATAAATATTACGTACTCTGATGTGATGAGTCTGCAATATTGTTTTGCAAATTTGAACGCTCTTTTCTTATCAGCAATAAAACTAATTGCAACAAAACAATACTCTTTGTACGAATTGGTTCATAGTTTCTTTAAAATGGAAAAAAAATGTATTTCGTTATCATAAAAAAGCAAGAAATGTATGTTTGTATGGAACTAGGATCGGATTGTTGTATTCTAACTTTCTTTTTCTATTACATTAGTAGGTTTTTGTAATTTACTGCTAACCACTAGTCAACACTTCGATATATCTAATGGAACTGCTCATAAAGATAACGCGTATTTACTTGACTACGTTTACCTGCGTTGTATTACTCGATCGACTCGGTCGATGTTAAAATTACAAACACTAAAATTAAACAAAAATTTATATGTTTGGTACATCGCAATACAACATATAAACAATTCATAGTCGAGACAAGAAATTAACAATATGTAGGGTAGTTTTAAAATATATATACACGAGTTAACAGAAATATGTGCAACTGGAATTGTCATTTTTAAGGAGTTATTTTATGTTTCATTATATAACAAAAGTTAATACACGTATTCACCACTATTCATTTTAAAATAAAAACGTATTAACTGTTTTGCTTAATTATAGTTATAATTTTAGTAATTTTTTATTATAATATTGTTATTTTTACTATCGAGTTTTCCTTGCCAAATTCCATAAACCGTAGTTTAGTTTCATCATCGACCAGAATACAACGTAAGTAGACGAAAAAAATTAACAAACGCTCTAGTCGTCAGTACGACTTTCGAAGGTTTCCCTCGATTTCTCTTAGATTACATCATCAGATCCTGATTTCCTTCCGTACCAGCCTTGATATATCTCTTTTCCAAAAAAAAAAAAGAATTATCAAAATCGGTTCATAAACGACGAAGTTATATGGGAAACCGCTATGACTTACATTTATTACATTATTTATTTATTGGAAATCTGTAATTAGTTTCAACTTTTGCGGGAAACTATCAGAATTGATAGATCGAAACCGTCTGGTAAGCGGTACACGAACTTTAAGAAGAAGAAAAAGAACTTTAAGAACTACACTAGACTTCACATAGAAGGAATAAAATCTTAACAATACGATTAATTACCCGTAACAGATCCATCAACGACTGAACATTCCTAGACATGTTCGCTGTATGCATGGTTCGAGACAAAACTACGCCGAACAAATAAAGTGAATATGCCGTCTATTTGGTACCCGTCTACTTGGTAACAGAAGGCACTCATCAAGTTACAAATCGCAGTGGCAAGGTTTTTATTATTGTGTTTACAGTCGATTATGAGAATGTTTAGCTTTGCTAGCGTTAGCACAGTTATTAATGGTGTAATTAGTATTGTAGCTAGCGCTAATAGTTTATAAGGCACTTATCATCCAATTTTTCTAATTCCGTCCCCTATCACCATGTAGGAGAAACGGAACCCTAATACATTTACTTACATACCATAATTAACACCCAAAAATAAACATGACTCGTGACGATTCACCTGTTCACACAATTTACCTGATATAGCTCGACTTATATAGCTTATCGCAGGAGGCACAGATAATATTAGCTGTGTTTTGACTCGTTAATAGATAAATGTCGTCATCATCATCACCACATCATCACCTCCCTAGCGTGTTTAATATAAACAAGACACATGAGTTCACGCAATTTTTGACGTGAATTCGTGGAGGCCTATGTCCAGCAGTGGACTGCGATAGGCTGATGTGTGTGTGTACGTATAAATAATGCATATACATGTAAGTAATAATGTGTGTTTGCTGGTAAACGAAGAAAAACCGACTTCAATTACATCGAGAAGTAATACAGCGTAGGTAGACGAAAAAATAGTCAAGTAAATAGGTATTATCAAAGATGCAAAAGATGTAATCAGATCTTGATGAAGTTTAAATGTGACCACCTGATAAACAACGACTTTCGATGAAATTAAAAATCATCAAAATTGGTACACCCAGTAAAAAGTTAACTGAGGTAGGGCACAGCAGGAATTTCCTGCTCAAAATATGGAGCAGCCCGACTGGGGTAGTACCTCGACCTTACAGAAGACCACAGCTAAATAATACTGTTTTCAAGCAGTATTGTGTTCCTGTTGGTGAGTAAGGTGACCAGAGCTCCTGGGGGGTTTGGGGATTAGGTCGGCAACGCGCCTGCGATGCTTTTGGTGTTGCAGGTGTCTATAAGCTACGGTAATCGCTTACCATCAGGTGAGCCGTACGCTTGTTTGCCGACCTAGTAACATAAAAAAAAAAAAAAGTTATGCAGATTTTTGAAAGTTTCCCTCAATTTCTCTGGGACCACATTATCAGATCCTGGTTTTCTTATCATGGTACCAAACTTAGGATATCTCCTTTCCAACAAAAAAGAATTATCAAAATCGGTTCATAAACGACGAAGTTATCCCCGAACATACATAAAAAAGTATATTTGTTGCAGTCACAACTCTTAACCAGTCAAAAGTACTATTGACTAGCGAAATCAGTCAAAAGTACTTTTGACTGGACAAGTTGGTCAAAAGTGGTTTTGACTGAAAATTATTGGTTATTAGTAATTTTGACTGCAAATTTGCGGTTAAAAATACTTTTGACTAACGCTCTCCGTCAAAAGTAGTTTTAAATGCAAAAAAGCGTCAGTCAAAAGCACTATTAACTCGTTAGATGTGAATAAAAAAGGTATTTATTACATGTGAAATCGTTTCTGTTGTGTTCAAATATTTCTTCTTGTTCTTTGTTTTCTCCTTGTTCTTTGATTTCTTCTTGTTCTTTACCTATTTTTTTTTGTTTCAATTTTTTCTGGTTTGTCTTGGTTGTCTTCATTATCATCGAAGTTTTGATTCATTTCTGGGATTGCAACTTTCAAGTCTTCTTCATTATGTAATCCCCTTATCCAAAGGTAGATTAGATGTTAGCCCCACTTTAGGTTCCGTTCCAAACATTGCTTGATACGGAGACTGCTTTATCCCTGAGTGAAATGCTCTGATCTTCATGATTGTTCTTGATGATTGACTGATACAACCAGTCAAAACCACTTTTGAGGGAATCATTTAGTCAAAAGTACTTTTAACCAGCTCCATTGGGCAAAAGTACTGTTAACTGTTATTTTAGTCAAAAGTATTATTGACTAAAGCAAACGGTCAAAAGTACTTTTGACTGATTTTGCTAGTCAATAGTGATTTTGACTAGTTAAGAGTTTTGACTGCAACATATATATATATATATATATATATATATATATATATATAGATTGATATACACAAGAATATTGATACTGAACTAGAATGACAAAACTTGGCGTAAAGTTCTTAAATAAGTTTAAACATACTCATATAATGTCCGAAGTCTAAAACCGTCACCCTCAATACAATAAACCTTTTCTACCCAGGCAGCGTGTTTCACTAACACAGTCACCCTTTAATCTTAAGATTATGTAATCCTGTAATTACTGCCAGCTAATTGAGTTTAAATCTAATTTGAAGCTACATTCCTGTCCAGTGCTATTTATTTAATAGTGGGTACAAATGACCGTGTCTGTTATGAGATCAGGGTTGTAATAACGGCTTGCAAATCTAACTTTACGTCTTGAGGTGCGTTATACTTTTATTTCAACATAAATTTTACATTTTATCGAGATTAAAAGTGGTTACAAAATATATACTCTATGGATAAACATATTTTACTGCATTTTAGAAATATAAGTACAAATACGTACTATGTATATCAATCGATAGTCACCTAAACCAACAGTCTGTTGAAAATCGACTACTATAGGAACAGACGACACTAGTAAACTTAATTTTTCTATAGAAAAACTCTCACACTAAAGTGAGAACGTAAATTTTCCGAACTTAGTTCGATAAATTTCCGAGTAGGGTTTAGGAACAATAGCGCACGTCTGTCTGTGATACGCTTTGATTTAGATGCGGTGTGTTATCGTAAAACTAGTTGCTGTATATTAATTTACTCAACTTTTGTTATAGTAAAGGAAATCACAGTTTAATAGCTTTTTTAGTTACAGTTACTGACGTATTAAGTTTTCTTGAAAAGCAAAAATGAATATACACATCCAATGCGATGTTATGATGCATTTTGCTGAAGTGTACTCGTTAACGTTTTGGCCTTTATAATATTTGGTTGAAAAAACGTATTTGTCGTATGAAGGTCATTTTAAAATAAATATTTCTATAAAATATGTATATGTTTCCTCTGATACGCGACTGGAGTTTACTACGTAATAATGATAATCGTAATTTGAAAAAAAAATAAGATGTAATGATAAATGTATGAATGAAATTATAATTAAAAAATTACAAAATTGTAAAATCATAATTATCGTATATATATTTGATACATATATTACTGTACCTTAAAATAAACTTAAAGCACTATTAAAACGTCACTCTCAACATCACTAAGGTCAGCGTCAGTTGTTTCACACGAATTCTCTAACCATTTTTTGTCGTAAACTTAAATATATATTTGTAAAAAGTTGATTGATCAAAGTACAAGTCTGACTCCTGTATGACAGATAAATCAGTGCAAATATTAGGACAACGTGAGTTAATTAATAAAACAAATAAATAAACACCTTTTTTGCATGTAAAACCGCGATTACTAAACTTTATTACATTATTTATTTATTAGAAATCTGTATGTCTGTCGGTATCATCGTGCAAGCGGACAGCGGTACACGAACGAGACCGTTCTCCAGCTGTCAAAAGTATCGTAACTGACTTTACATAGAAGGAATAAAATCTTAACAATACGATTAATTACTCGTAACAGACCAATCAACGACTGACCATTCCTAGACATGTTCGTTGTATGTTGCAACTTGATAGATGGCGCTCATGGCTCGAGCAAAGCTAGGCCGATCAAACAAAGCGAATGTACCGTGTATGTTTCTACCTGGTAACAGATGGCACTCATCAAGTTACAAATCGCGGTGGCAAGGTTTTCATTATTGTGTTTATAGTCGCTTATGAGGATGTCTTGCTTTGTTAGCGTTAGCACAGTAGTTAATGTTGTAGTTACTGCTGTAGCTAGCGCTAATAGTTCATAAGGCACGTGTGATTTAATTTTTTCTAATTCCGTCCCCTATCACCACGTAGGAGAAACGGAATCCTAATACATTTACTTACGTAACATAATAAATTAATACATAAAAATTAACATAAGTCGCTACTCGTGACGATTCACATGTTTCCAGGTGAACTTTAAAAAAAAATACCATAAGAAAAAAAATTGACCACAGAGGCGATATAATGCTATATACGATATAAAATATTATATGTACAGAGTAGTTAGGAGGAAAATAAAGTAAATTACTGTGACCCGCGGTTTCACCTGCAGCTCATAGTCTAATCCCAAAAGTATGTTGAAACGCACTAAATATAATTGTGTTTGCTCGCAAACGAAAAAAAACCGACTTCAATTACATCGACGAGTAATACAACGTAGATCGACGAAAAAATAGTCAAGTAACTATGCGTTATCAAAGATTACTCAAAAAGTAGTTATCAGATCTCGATAAAATTTATATTTGCCTACATGATAAACATCAGCTTTCGATTAAACTAAAAATTATCAAAATCGGTACACCCAGTAAAGAGTTATTGTGGATTTTCGAGAGTTTCCCTCGATTTCTTTGGGTCCCCATGGGAAAGTTATGCGGTATCATACAACGTCGGTCGACGAAAAAGCGTCAAGTAAAAACGCATTATTAGATATAACTGGAAAATTACTTGTTAGATCTTAAATAAATTTAAATGGGACCAATTGGCACACACCACCTTTCGATTAAAAGAAAATTCGTCGAAATCGCTCCACCCAGTCAAAAGTTCTGAAGTAATATACATAAAAAAAATACAGTCGAATTGAGAACCTCCTCCTTTTTTGGAAGTCGGTTAAAAAGTACAGAACCAAAAGAAAGTATTTCACTCTCACTAATCTAATCAATTAGAAACGTAACAAGTGATCCGTGTGAAGGAGACGCAATGTTTCCTCAAACAAAGGCGATGTTTTATTTAAAGCACTAATTTACATCGAACACGGCGCGTCCGTCTCCACTCGAAGCGTTCTTTTATCGAGATTATTATTTCTTTACGATTCGTCGAGACTTGTGCGGACGAGACGTTTGTTGTTGAACACAGAGAGGCCTCCGTTGTGTCAGTTTGATTAGTTCTTGTGGTTACTACTATGAGCTGCTTAGTGTACAGTGTTGAAGTAGTGCGCGGTGTTCTATAGCTCGTTACTTTTATACTAATGCCACTATTGTTATTATAAGTACATGTAGACATGTGTTTGTATGTATTCTCAGATCTTCAGCTTTTTATATAAAGTATACATGTAAACTGTTTACAGTCTTATCCATAATAAACCATCGCCTGACGTCATTTGAGACGTGAAATTGAATCCAACTTCTCGTGAAATACAAACATGTCATGGCTAACGAAAAGTCGTATAAAAATTTAAATGTAATCCGAAATTCAGTTTCTACTGCGATCCAGTGCTGCAATATTTTTTTTTAATCTTTTTTTAAGATTCAAAAATATTCAGTGTCTAATGCGCCTTAATGCCAATTTTTTTTTCTTATAATATGAATATTATTAATATCAATATGAATACAAAGAGAAGGGGAAAATGTTATTACGTCGCTATCACACATGTGTTCCGATGTGATATTCATAATATGTGAGTTATTGGTCTCGAGGAAACTGTCACGTTCGTAAAACGAAAAACCAGAAAATGTCTCACTCTTTTATAATCAAATACGTCCAAAATCTCCCATTATACCGTCTCTTTCACTCATGATCTCTCTCTAACGCTTAAGAAAACAGTGATTGCAAACAGTAATGCAGAACCCCATTTTGATGCTTATTAGCGATCGACTGAACACTTGACAGAACTTCGCCTATTAAAGGACGGTCCAGTTCATAAGAGAAAGCGATTTAGTGTAATCAGTAAAGTAAAAATATGCATACCTTGGATGAATCTGTTAGTCTCTTAATGAAACCAGCTAAGTTTGTGTTGAACTCCGACACAAAAACTTCCGTACCACGAGATTTAACATCACGTAGTTCTTAAAATCCAGCAAAACAACACAGAAAACAAACACAATTCTTCTATAGAGGCTTTCTCTTGTTATAATAATAATATTTCAAATATACAACCCAAACATAAACTAACAAATAGACGAGCGGACAGTGAGGTTATAACAGGATTGCGTTCTCTTAATTATACTTTATTTTAAATACAAAAACGCTCTCAGCCATAACTTGTACCACGACATGAAGGATCAAATTAAGACACTTAGAGGCAAAGTCTAATTATAAATAAAAATTTTATAGCTCAGAGATGACTTGAAAGAATTTACATCAAATGTTAAAGGCGCATTAATCGCTTTATGTTAATAAGGTTCTCATCTGCTGCTCGGTGCTTACGAGAATTCTCTTTATGAGTATTCTTATAACGCTTCAGATAACAACACGTCACGTATTAATATTGTTTCTAGTACAGATGTTAGTTCAAATCTACTATCTGTCAGACATGTTTCATTGTGACGTTCACGCCATTTCTAATTACCACTGCACAGTAATTGTATCCTAATAATGGATTAAATTTGATTTATCCTCGCTCGACGTTTCTTTTAAAATAATTTGTTTTGATATGTTCGCCCCAACAGTCCCCTTCGCTCTTGCTATGTCAGGCTGCCTGACCACGATAAGTGACGTAACAAATATAGTGGGATTATCTTACACAGCTTCCCGAACAAACCCGGTCACCTGATTGACAATAGAAGTATTACGATTTATTCAATATCAAATATTTAAAACCTTTTCACAGTATACATAGTAATATTATTAATAGGAAAGTATACGGTAAAATGAATTAGTTGTTTTGATAAAGGGGTCAATATTTCTATACTTAAATGCCACAGAAGTATTTACACGTGCAGTGGTTCGTAGCACTGTGCTACATGACGTAGCGTACCGCTACGAAGCTACATATTTTTAGAATCTTATTTAATGAAAAATTAAATATTATTATGACGTGTGAACGCAAAACACTCGATAAAGGCTTAATAAAGTATTTTTTATATGCGGTAACATAAAAACAATCGTATGAAGATTGTACGTAAATTTACTTTTAAGTAACACACGCAGTTCACAACTCTCATGAAACATTCACAGCACGGAACTGAACACGTAAAGAGCGCTCCTCACACCTCTGTGTACAGCTGTTCAATAATGTTAAGTATTGCATATTTTCTTTTTATATTTATATAAAATAGTTTTTCTTAAAATCTCTTCATATTAAAATAAACTATTAATTGCCTATTTTTCTTTTAACCGATTTAAAATAACATACGTTTTTCAACTATTTTCGTTGGGTCTACCGCGAGAAAGATTTGGTACTGTATTTAAAAAATTACTTTTTGTTGAATTTTTTTTCCTGTAAAATGAATTTTTTGAATAATCTAAGAATCTTTTCAAGCAGCCTATATCATAACACCGCACTCATAATACTGCCTTTGACTTTTATAGCGGCTACGTGCGACCCGAGCGGGTTCTGTAACCGGTTCAAGTTATTTATGACTTACACACCCCATTGGTGTTTTCGTTAAATTATGATATTACTTATACTGAATTATACTCTCCGTGTGGTTCCACGCACCTTTTTTTCATATCGCTATGTCCATTGCTATGGCGACCTAGTTTTATTGCGGCAAAATAGTATATCTATTAAAAACATTTCACTTTTTTATAAAATATGCTTGTATAAAACTAATGGGTACTTACCAATAACACACAGTTGTCTGCGGAACCACAAAATCTTCTTGACTGATTTACGGTTATTCCGCTAAGTGCGTCTTGTCTGACAGCGGTCGAAAAAACGAATAGAAATACGTTTTGAGGTTTATCCAACTTAGGTTAAGAGATTTCTGATAACGACTGCATTTTGAAATTAAAATTAGTCAAATATGTATTCAGCATTTTTAATTTTTAATTTTCAAGTTTGCAGAAAACTGGTTTACTATATCCTGAATTAAATGAGAACAAAATATCTCACCATAAAAACTAACTGTGATATTTAAAAAGCCTTGCACTTTCATTATTATCACAAATCGACATAAACTTTATATATTTATTTATCTGTCGGCAAAAGCTGAGAAGCATGAAATACTTCTTGAAATAAAACCTTCTCATTCGTCTTACACTCGCTATAAATTTAACGAAACTGCAATTTTATTCATAGTCTTTTTCTGGTAATTTGAAATTTAAACGCAAATGTCATAACTTATAAAACACATAATATGTGTATAAAATATATTATTTCTAATACACTTATTGATCTTTACCTAGACTAATAAACAAATTCCTCATACTCACTGCCTTACAACAACAATCTCCACCTACCTTGTCATTACTCCTCACCGGTGTCTTCACGACATACGGCACTCCGGCCACAGGAAACATTGACGACATCATTGCTGTCGCGAAGATCACTTTGACGGCTTGCTGTTGACAGCACGACTTTGACACCTCACTCACACTAACCTCACACGACTTGACCTTATTCTCACACTCACAGCAACAGTGATGACAGTATTTGACAGACGAACTTTGACTGCTGTTCTGACTTTTTTTACAAAAGATGTCGCTTGATGAATTTCGACAATGCTCTTGACTGTTTTCGTCAGTTGTTTGTATTGAAGTATTTTTCATTTCAGTGATGTTTTCATTTGTCTTATTATCGTTTGATACCTTCGTGTATAATTTCGGTTTCTTGTTGAAGTCCTCGGGTATTTCAAGTAGAGGCGTCTTCCTTTTCGACTCGAGTGGTGTTTCTAACAAGTACTTGTTTGGTTTGTCCTTTTCTTTTGTGTTTGATGATGTAAATGGATGTACAAGTAGCGTTCTTGTTGGTTTGCTCGGGTTCGACGTCCCGGCCCCGGAGGGCTCGGTTTTATTTGTTGGATCCAATTTGATCGATTGTAGGTATTTACTTTTTATAAATATCTATTTTATTTTCAATGTCATTAATATACCTTCTTTGAGTCACCAATCTTCGTATAAATACTAAAAATGACTTCAGAAATAATACATTTATAAGTAACAATTTTCAAAATTCACTTAATTTTCCCCTAATTATATTTTTTCACTGTCACTCACGTTCCAAACGTTTTATTGTTAAGGAATTTCTCCAAATCAACGTCGATCTAAATTTCAAATTATTAAGTACTTTATAAATCAAAAACTATTCCAAAATCCGTGTTATCACTCTTTTGATTGTTCTTTCAAAATCACTTAAATTGTCACAAAACAATCAATAACAGCCACAGTATCGCCGCGAGTACAACAACGTCACAACACAAACGTCCTTGAACTTGCGCAACAGGCGACGTTTGTTTGTAAACAAACAACACGTAAACAACGAAATGTCATACAATAAACACTGATATTAATTAAAAATTTACTTTTATTTATTAACTTAATGTTAACAAACTTATCAACTGATATTTTCTCACATAAAATCAAAGAAAATTTAGGTTTTCTTTCGTCGATAAAATGTCTGTACGTTCGTACGGTGCGACGTATTGATTACAACTGAAGAGTTGAGGAGTGTTCGTGGGCGGGTCCAGGGAGGGTGGTGATGCAGACCACGCCTCTCATAGCTGGGTTCTGAATTATTTTATGTCTAGACAATACAAGATGGCGTGACATGTCACACTTCCTACTATTTATAATGACGTTCAAGCTGAAATTAGTACAGAACGGAAATTGTCAATCATATAGATTCAATATTAATCAAGAACTTTACATAAGCGAATGCATAGTGTCATCCCCGTTCTCGGCGCAAAAAAGCTGACTTATGGATAAAAAGTATCCAGTATACAAGATTTTAGTGCGAACTTAAATCGTGGCAAGTTTCATTAAAATTCATTTACTAGTTGTGGGCGTGTTGTGCGGTTGAAATACAATCTAACAGATAATCATAAATAGACGAAAATAAAACTGGCGTGAATGAAGTAATGGACCCAGACATCGTATTGCAGTAACACCATCGTCCTTTAATTCTAATATTACGTAGTCCAGTCATTACTGCTTGCAAATTGAGTTAAACTGTAATTTGAACCTATTCCGGTCCGGTGCTATTTATTTTATAGCGGGTAGAAAGGATCCGTCTCTGTTACGGCGTAGGGGTTGGTTTTGGATTATCAAATGTAGCTTTACGTCTTGGAGTGCGTTATACTTTTATTTCAACATTAACTTAACGTTTTATTGTGATCAAAAGTGGTTTCAAAATATATATTCTATGGATTAAAATATTTTATTTCCCTTAAGTCAAATAGGCCTACAATAGGTACGAGTATGTATATCAATCGATAATTATCTGAAACAACAATCTTTTGATAATTGACTACTGTAGGAATAGACGACACTATTAAACTTAATTTTTGTATAAAAAATAGTAGAAAATAATTCTCATACTCAAGTAAAAACATAAATTTTCCGAACTTAGGTCTATAAATTTCCGAGTAGGGTGAAGGAACAATAGCGCACGTCTGTCTGTGATGCGCTTTGATTTAGATGCGGGCATAATACTCTACAACTAGCTGCCCTATCTTATTTTCCTCGACTTTTGTTAAAGGAAAGGAAATCACAGCTTGATAGCTTTTTTAGTAACAGTTACTGACGTATTAAGTTTTCTTGAAAAGCTGAAATGAATACACACATCCAATACGATGTTAAGATGCATTTTGCTGAAGTGAAGTTAACGTTTTGGCCTTTATAATATTTGGTTGAAAACACGTGTTTATCGTTTGAAGGTCATTTTAAAATGAGCATTTCTTTAAAGAATTTCCTCTGATAAGTGTCTGGAGTTTACTTCTTAAAAATGATAATTGTAATACAAACAATAAGGTGTTCTAACAACTCAATTAAATTACAATTAAATAATTGTGTTTGCTCGCAAACGAAAACAAAACCGACTTCAATTACATCGACAAGTAATACAACGTAGATCGACGAAAAAATAGTCAAGCAACTACGCGTTATCAAAGATTACTCAAAAAGTAGTTATCAGATCTCAATAAAATTTATATGTGACCATATGATAAACATCAGCTTTCGATTAAATTAAAAATTATCAAAATCGGTACACCCAGTAAAAAGTTATTACGGATTTTCGAGAGTTTCCCTCGATTTCTCTGGGATCCCATCATCAGATCCTGGTTTTCTTATCATGGTACTAAACTAGGGATATCCCCTTTCCAATAAAAAAAGAATTATCAAAATCGGTACATCCAGTAGAAAGTTATGCGGTATAATACAACGTAGGTCGACGAAAAAAGCGTCAAGTAAAAACGCATTATTAGATAGAACTCGAAAACTAGTTGTTAGATCTATAATAAATTTAAATGGGACCAATTGGCACACACCACCTTTCGATTAAAAAAAATTGTCGAAATCGGTCCACACGGTCAAAAGTTCTGATGTAACATACATTAAAAAAAAAACAGTCGAATTGAGAACCTCCTCCTTTTTTGGAAGTTGGTTAAAAATGATTGATCAAAGTACAAGTATGACTCCTGACGAAAGACAAATCGGTACAACCGTCAGGACAACGTGAGTTAATTAATAAAACAAATAAATATACACATTTCTTGTATGGAAAACCGCGATTACTAAACTTTATTACATTATTTATTTATTAGAAATCTTTAACTTTTGCAGGAAATTATCAAAAATAAGAGAACGGTATCATCGTGCAAGCACCGTTCTCCCGCTTTTAAAACTATAATAACAGAGTTTATATGGAAGAAATAAAATCTCAACAACACGATTAATTACTCGTAATAGACCAATCAACGACTGAACATTCCTAGATATGTTCGTTGTATGTTGCAAGTTATTGATAGATGGCGCTCATGGTTTGAGCTTAACTACGCCGATCAAAAAAAAGCGAATGTACCGTGTATGTTTCTACTTGGTAACAGATGGCACTCATTAAGTTACAAATCGCGGTGGCAAGGTTTTTGTTATTGTGTTTATAGTCGATTATTAGAATGTCTTGCTTTGCTAGCGTTAAGCACAGTAGTTAATATTGTAGTTAGCGCTGTAGCTAGCGCTAATAGTTCATAAGAAAAATCGAAGTGTGTTGTAATTTTTTGAATTCCGTCCTCATTCCCAAGTAGGAGAAACGGAACCCTAATACTTTTACTTACATACCATAATTAATACATAAAAATTAACACGGGTCGATACCCGTGACGATTCACCTGTTCACACAATTTACCTGATAATACTCGACTTATATAGCTTATCGCAGCAGGCACAGATAATATTCGTTGTGTTTTTACTCGATAATAGATAAATGTCATCATCATTATCATCACACCGTCACTTCAGCCTATAGCAGTCCATTGCCAGACATTGGCCTCCACAAATTCACCACACTGGGGAATTCACGCCATTTTTGTCGCGATCTTGTGGAGGCAAGTGTGTGTGTGTGTATGTTTATCTTGCAAATTTTTGCAGTTCCTTACCACGCCTCTGTGTGTAACGGAACTTCTAATTATGACTAAGACTCCTGTTCATTCTGTTGTCTGTTCGTGTCACAGGGCTATCTCAAGATCTTTAATAGGTAAACACTTGGTATTTCACAGTATGTTTCTTCATTTGATCGTCTGTTCCTATGGTAAGCAACTTAATGCTCGTGGTACATGTAACAGCAGATGTTGAATATTGATTTGATAAATATAGATCGAGATAATGCATATACATATAAATAAATAAATACAAGTATTACTAACAGACTCAGGCGGGAATCGAACCCACAACCCGCGGAGAAGTAAAAACACAAACACTACAAACTGCGCCAACTAGTCTATGGACAATGTGCGTTATAATAGTAGATATTAAAACAAGTAAAAACAAAACAAAGTGAATGATAATGGTTTGTTATCTTAAGGCATTTTTAACAGATTTCAAGAAAGTAGGAGGTTATCAATTCCACTGTATTTTAAGTGTCTTACCCAAGAACTTTTTACTGCATGGGACCTAGTTCGATGATTCTTTTTTTTAATACATAAAAAAATACAATCTAATCGATAATCTTTTCCTGTTTTGGAAGTCGGATAAAAATAAAGAAATACACACACGTGTTACAAGGAAAACCAATTGTAATTATTATTTATGTCAGTCTTGTTACAGACGGGCGACGATGTTTAGTAACAAAAATCCTTTACGGTTACGAGCTCACGGAAATCTGAAACGTGGTGACTTTTTTTAATTAAATTACTACTTTTTGAGTAATTTTTGATAGCGTATACTTTCTTGACTATTTTTTCGTCTACCCACGTTGTAAAACTGGGTTACATTACTAGTCGAAGTAATTGCAGTCGCTTTTTTTCTTGTTGGCGAGCAAACACAATTATCGAACTGAACTTTAATGTGCTTAAATATTAATTGTTTTGACAAGATTACGAGGTCTGTACATTTAGACTAACTGTCGACTTGTCAAATGTATACCTACTGTAAATAATGGATACTGACAGACGTAAATAACTGCTAAATTTCAAAACATTATTTATGCAGTTTCGTTTCCCAAAGGTTTCGGCTTAGAAGAGTAACGGGACATTCAGAGACTACATATAGTTGAAATAGCTATAACGATAAACACTGATCATTAACTTTGTACGCCATTTCATTGTGTAATTGTAAGTGTAATTCAATTATTAATCTTCACACAGCGATTCAGTATTGATGACCGTCTGTAAGTGTCTCTATGACGACGTTGAATATTTTTTTTGAAATTTATAATTTAAATATTTGTGAATATTTGGAGATACATATAACGATGCGTTATGCGGCTCTCCAAAATTTTCAATTTTTGAAGTCATCGTAATTAACTTTACATATAAAAATAAAAATCTCGTTACCGCGATTCACAATAAGCAACCGACGATGAGTGCCATCTAGTAACAAGTAGAAACACACGAGTACATCTAATATTGACTGTGCTTGATCTGTGTAATTTTATTTAAGACGAAATTGTGTACTGCGGGTGTTAATTTTAATAACAGTATCTAATATTTTTAACCGACTTCCAAAAAAGGAGGAGGTTCTCAATTCGACTGTATTTTTTTTTTTTTTTTATATATGTTACATCAGAACTTTTGACCAGGTAGACCGATTTCGACAAATTTTGTTTTAATCGAAAGGTGGTGTGTGCCGATTGGTCCCATTTAAATTTATTTGAGATCTAACAACTACTTTTCGAGTTATATCTAATAATGCGTTTTTACTTGACGCTTTTTTCGTCGATCTACGTTGTATTATACCACATAACTTTCTACTGGGTGTACCGATTTTGATAATTCTTTTTTTGTTGGAAAGGGGATATCCCTAGTTTGGTACCATAATAAGGAAACCAGAATCTGATGATGGGATCCCAGAGAAATCGAGGGAAACTCTTGAAAATCCGCAATAACTTTTTACTGGGTGTATCGATTTTGATAATTTTTACTTTAATCGAAAGCTGATGTTTATCATGTGGTCACATATAAATTTTATCGAGATCTAATTACTACTTTTTGAGTAATCTCTGATAACGCGTAGTTACTTGACTATTTTTTAGTCGATCTACGTTGTATTACTCTTCGATGTAATTGAAGTCGGTTTTTTTTTCGTTTGCGAGCAAACACAATTATTTGATATATAACTAGGTCGGCAAACAAGCGTACGGCTTACGAGATTGTAAGTGATTGTAAGGTTTAGACGTTGCAGACCACAGCAGAAGCATCGCAAACGCGTTGCCGACCCTATTTTGATCCCCCCAGGAGGTCTGGTCACCTTACTCACCACAGAAACACATCTCGGTAACGGTACACAAAACGGTAAATAATAAATAAATAAATAAACGCTTCACTCTCAACGACCCCCAGTAGGATTTTCACCTGTGTCGGGGGTCCGGAAACACACACAATACACAAGCACAACACCCAAACTACGACAAACATCTATATGGCCGATACAAATGGTTGTCGTGAGCGGGAATCGAACCCGCAAATAATAATAATATTCAAAGTAATGCTTCTAATAATTTTCACACTTTAGCCTATTGTAGTACACTGTTGGACATAGGTATCCACAAGTTCGCACAAAAATGGCGCGAACCCATGTGTTTTTTAGTAGTCAACATGCTGGGCAGGCGGGTTGGTGACTGTAGGGATAGCTTTATCGCACCGAAGACACTGCTGCCAGTATTCGGCCTGTGCATTTCCAAGCCAGTAATTGTATGGTTATCCCGCCATCAGTCGGCTTTTTAACGTCCAAGGTGACGGCCACGGGAAGAGCCCTCTTTTTAGGGGGGTGGCTATATTCTTTACTGCCGTAGCCACACAACAGACAGCACTAATAATTTTATAATTTTATTTATTTTATTTTATTTTATTTTATTTTATTTTATTTGGATAGCTTACAGCTTATTATAACTATAACTAATACAGAATATGAATAAAAAAAAGCTAATAACAAGCTACCACATAGATAATATTGTTTTATTTGTAATTTCATAAGATTGTAGTGTTCTTACCGTAATTATTATTTGTTGAAGTACTTTAATAGCATGCGGCTAACGTTGCTACTCGATACGTGGCGTGACTACTTTTTAACCGACTTCCAAAAAAGGAGGAGGTTCTCAATTCGACTGTATTTTTTTTTTTTTTTTTTTTTTTTTTATGTATGTTACATCAGAACTTTTGACCGGGTAGACCGATTTCGACAAATTTTGTTTTAATCGACAGGTGGTGTGTGCCAATTGGTCCCATTTAAATTTATTTGAGATCTAACAACTACTTTTCAAGTTATATCTAATAATGCGTTTTTACTTGACGCTTTTTTAGTCGACCTACGTTGTATTATACCGCATAACTTTCTACTGGATGTACCGATTTTGATAATTCTTTTTTTGTTGGAAAGGGGATATCCTTAGTTTGGTACCATGATAAGGAAACCAGGATCTGATGATGGGATCCCAGATAAATCGAGGGAAACTCTCGAAAAGCCGCAATAACTTTTTACTGGGTGTACCGATTTTGATAATTTTTAATTTAATCGAAAGCCGATGTTTATCATGTGGTCACATATAAATTTTATTGAGATCTAATAACTACTTTTTGAGTAATCTTTGATAACGCGTAGTTGCTTGACTATTTTTTCGTCGATCTACATCGTATTACTTGTCGATGTAATTGAAGTCGGTTTTTTTTTCGTTTGCGAGCAAACACAATTATTTAGTTATTTTTGATAGCGCGTACTTACTTGACTATTTTTTCGTCTACCCACGTTGTATTACTTGGTTACATAGCATACATTTGACTAGCCCGTTGGCGCAGTTTGTAGTGGCCCTGCTTTCTGTCCTGCGGGTTGCGGGTTCGATTCCCGCCTGAGTCTGGGTGTAATATAATATCTATATTTATATATTTACATATCTATTATTCCTATGTGTGTCTATAAAAAAAATAGTTATAACAGTCGGCTGTTATCTGTAACACAAGCATTAACTTGCTTACCATAGGAACAGACGACCGTGTGGGTATTGTTTATATGTTAAAGAAGTAAAATTAAAAAAAGAAATGTTTCCATAAACTGTAACCTGACACGGAACTAACATTTATAGCATAAAATAACGTTAGTATCAAATATGTTTATTGAAACATAATATGCACAAGTATCGTCTCTAACAAATCGTGCTGTAACGTTCGCTGATATTGTTTGAAAACAAAGAAAAAACCAGCCTGGGTCTGTTTGCCTATTTTAGAAGCTATCACAATTGATTTTATATGCAAAAATAAACAACTTGTCTCCGCGATTTATTTTTTTATTCAACAATCAGTGCCATCTATTGACACGCCGAGAGATACATCTAAAACTTACTTTATAACGCATGTTTATTATATCACTAGCGACCCGCCCCGGCTTCGCACGGGTGCAATGCTTTTACCAAATATACCTAGTACAGAATGTCTTTATTTATAGCGTGAAGCTAGCTTATAGCATGGTTATTAACATAATAACAACAACATTAAAATATGCGTCGTTAGATTACACGTTGTTACAGAGTGCATTGAAGAAATAAAGGTTCACTGCTCGTTCCCCGTAGGTCGATACTACTGGACATACTTCGGTATCGATTGTAGATCACACCCCAAGTATTCTTTAAAAAAAATATTCAATGTACAGTTTTGACTTTCCTACCATTTTATTAGGGTAAAACCGGGATGGATGCCTCACTTTTTGAAATAGCCACCTAATTTTAAAAATATGATTTTTATACGAATAATTTTTATTAATGTAGCTAGCTCAATCCTTTATGTTGAATTATAACTATTTTTTTTCAACCTAGCCAATGCAGATTAAGCAGAAATTAGCTTTTCGTGAACCCTTTTTTTGAGGATAGATGCCTACCTATATGGATAGTTGCCTCACCATGAAAATAGTGAGTAGGATAGATGCCCTTTAAACCGTGTAAACGAAAAACCAAAAACCAAATGTTAGGTTAGGCTACTCCTAAAACACCGATTGTCTCCAAGAAACATGGGCCATAGCAATGAAAAAAATTTTGTGTTTTTTTATATCTTTTAATTGTTATAATAAGAATATAATTTTTATATCACACAGATTATACTATATATATATATATATATATATATATATATATATATGTGTGTGTGTGTGTGTATGTATATATATATAAATTTAATTAAATTTTACAAGCATTTATTCAACAAAAGTATAAATTCTTAATTGTTGGTTTAAAATATTCATATCAAGTGTCAACATGCACATTGCACAATCATACTTTCTCATCGAAAGCTGACTGTAGGTTTTCTATAGTCCAAGAACATACTCGAGCTTGCATTTCTTCCTTTCTTTTATATTTTCGTGGCATAGTTCTGCTAGAATCAGTAAAACATCCAAACATAAATATACCTAAATACATAAAAAATATAACAGACACAAAAAAATTATACATATAAACTTACTCTGTATATGGTGAATGAAGGGATAGATAGTAACGATCGCTACCAGATATATATGAAAACAGCCGGGACAGACAGCTTAACGTAATCTACGAGGCACAGTGGGGAGACCCTAAAGAATAGACTTACAAACTGGAAAGAAATATTTGTACAAATTCAAGCAGACCCGGGAGGGAATCGAACTAGCAAACTCTCGATGTTTAGGAGCATACATGGCTACATGAGCCACTGAGAGGTTGGAGGGAGGAGGTTGTAATAGAATATACAAACCCCGAAAAAAAAAAACGAATTTAGGAACATAAAATAAAAAATACTCGTACAAATATATAATGAATTTTTTATTTATGAAAAGTTAATTTCAGAGCCCTTTCTGTACCTTTCATCACTCTGCGTCAAGTCTAGAGGCACCTATACCTCAAAAAATCAAGGCAACTATCCTTTGTGATTGGGATAGATGCCCACGTATTTTTTAAATAAATTATAAACAAAATAGCATCTATTTACAACTATATGCAGACTCAATGACCTAGTATATAGACGTGATAAAAAATATAACGGAATTTATTACTATTTATAAAATTATACAACCTTAAATACTAACCTTTAAAACTTTGACGTGTTTTTAAATTTCGCCACGGAGAAAATTACACACACAATCCAAACGCGTCCTTGCCACACGAATATCTGTGGATATCCGAGGTACGGGGTGTCTTCGACTCCTACTTATGCGATTAATTTTTATTTGTCATTTCGGGATGTTAGGTTTTTAGAACATGAGGCATCTATCCCACTGCGGCATCTCTCCCGGTTTTACCATACATATAAAAAATAAAAATATCAACATAAGCAACACCTACCAAAATATCGATAATTTCCGATTAAATTTTATAGCAAGTGTCGTTCCGTCACAGAGCGAAGTCACGTAGATCGAAGTATCATTCTGTGTCAATAGATGGCGCTCATTGTCAGCTACGAATACTGGATCGCGGTGACGAGATTGTTATTATTGTGTTTAAGTGAATCTGTAAACTCTGTTGGGATTACCGCATAAATGGTATAACTATTCAATCTCAATTTTTTCTAGTTCCTTACCACGTCACAGTGTGTAACGGAACCCCTATAACTAGGACTTCGCTTTCCTATGTCAGAGATCTGGAAACACACCTGTGTGGCCCATAAAGACATTTGTCACGAGTGATAGAAGGAACAGGAAGACTGGTGACTACAAACTGACTGGTCCTCACGGGGCTGTTTACCCCAGAACTTTGTACTGGATTGACCGATTTCGATGATTCTGTTTCTAATCGAAAGGTGGTGCTTATCATTTGTTCTCGTTAAAATGAGATTTGACAAGAAAATTTTGAGTTATCTCTTATAATGCGTATTTACTTGACTATGTTTAGTTACGTTGTATTACTGGTCGATGTAATTGAAGTCAGTTTTTTTCGTTTGTGAGCAAACAAATTGGTGAATAAATAATTAACGTTTAAATGTTATTGTGAATCATAGAAGTCAATTATCTGCATTTCTACTTTGATTTATTCTTTTGAAAATTCGATTTAATATAGTAACGATTCTAATGCGTGTACCGTCCCTCGACCAATAGCAATGCAGTATGTGACAATATCTTCATGCAATGTATGTTGGGGGAAAATCGTCGACGTAAGCGTGTTTGAATTCCGTTTGGTATCATCCAGCAAAAGATAGCCTTTGTCTCGTATGTGAAATCCTGTTTAAATTCTGCCGTAAATTATAAATTGAGAAATGATTTTTTAATTTTTAATAAACATTAAATTTAATCAGTTTGAGATTTCATTTTCATACTATTTTATTGAGTCATTTTTGTGACGGTAGTTTAAAAGTAAATTACAAATCTACCGACACAAGTTATAACTTTCTGTTGTGAATATCTCCTTAAGGGTTTATTTCATTTGGTTTATTGCTTTAATTTTGTATTATGTCTAGTAACAGGAGAGCCGTAGACTTAGCTAAGGTCAAAGTTTCTGCTGTTTTTCAAAACATGAACGAGACACATAAAAAAAAAAAGTTAAATTAAGAGAACGAGTTTACCATGTTTGTCGTTGTTGATTGTTTGTTTTTTCTGATCTAACATCTGCGGGTAGATGTAAAAGATATTTATTGATATAAAGTTGGACGACGACGTTTTAGTGGTGAAGTTCTATTTAAGTTATGAGGGCACGGAAATCTTAAACTTATTGAAACGATTGTTGAAATTGATAAATATTGTACGCAATGACTTCTACGATTGTATTGAAGTTAATAAACCACAACAGACCACTGAAGGTGTAATTCAACACTTAACACCCGTAGTGAGCGTTGTGCAGTATCAGTAATATCATAACTCACTTTATGACAAAAATAAAGTCTCGCCACCGCGATTCAGTATTTGTAAACTATCAAAGAAATACAATGATCGGAATACAAAGTTACAAACCGCGCTGATAAGGTTTTGATTGTTGTACCATCCATAATACATTAATCAAAGAATTTTTATTTTTCTGTATAAAGTTTATAACGGTCACTTCGAAAACAAAAAAATTGTTGTACATGTTTAACGCATTGAGCGTTATAACGCGCACAAAATGTTCATGTATATTTAAATTATAAATTTCAAAACAAATATTTAACGTCGTAATAGACGGCACTTACAGACAGTTACCAATACTGAATCGCTGTGAGAAGATTAATAATTGAATTACTCTAACAATTACACAGTGAAATTGTCTGCACTTATTTATCACTACGATAAGATCATCTAAAACTATAGCCTGTTTTTTTTTCGCTACGGACTAAATTGACATAAGCTGTGTTTCTAGTTTTTTGCGAATCAATAATAGTGATATGCCACTACCGGAACTTTACGTAATTTAAAATTTAGTATCGTTTTTCAGCAATAATTACAAAAATGTGTCTTAAAAACTTTAGAATGTGGCGACAACCGTAATGTACCTATAGGCATACCTATATATGTACCTGTATGGCTAATGTATAGATATGATGAATGAAACACTTATTTTTTAAGTATTTATTAAGTATTATTAGTATTCACATGCAAATTAAGGCTATCTTTTAGATTAAGAACTATCGAATTATGGGGTTTTGGGGAATGGAGGGTGGAGGGTGGATGGGGAGCTATACTCGGTAATATTGCCATCGTTCGGAAACCAATGGTTATGGAAATCTATCTATCTCAGTCTATGTTGTCTATACGTCTGTTTCAATAGTCAATATATCTCTGGTTTTGCCTCTTAGCGATAGATTTTTGACGCAATTTCTATGAAGCTCAAGTCAAAATAATATCTCTAGTCAGCAAATTCAGAGATAGATAGAATATTGAAAGTGATCGTATGTCGTTTATTTCAGTTCGTATCGCTTATTGATCTTGCAGTCGAGATCAGTTTTACGTACTCCTGTTCGAAAATAACATGTGAAATGTGAAATAAACGTGTGAAAGCTGCGGAATTCTTCTTCTAATCTCAAAACTTTAACCATTGATATCTCCATAATATCTGCATAACCATGGAGATCCGAAGGGTGGCAGTGGTAGCGGAGGTACCAGTTTCTCTTTATAATTTTCCTTATGTGCAACTTTTGGAACGCTCAAATTCTCATTCTCCTTGAGCACTTTGTATACCGAACTCCTGACTATGTTTAAAATTTCAGCAGTTTTTAAAACACATTAGTTTTTCTTCAGCGTTAAGGTTGGAGATTCTGTTCTCTTTTCGGTGTATACATATTTGTACGCGTTCATTATCATGTTTTTTTCACTTTCGGCGAAAGAAATATGCTTTTGTCTTTTTCTTGGCGAAAAGTTTTCTTCATCGCGTTTACGCGACAAAGTTGAAAGTTGAACGCCCATTATATATGGCTTAAACAAAATAACAAAATTTTAAAAACAAAAAAAACAACGTACCAAAAAAAAAAAACAAAACAAACTCAACGAAAAGGATACAAATAACACGTGAAATCGCATACTACAACGGGCGCATTCGAACACTTCAGAGATTGAAGGACGAATGCCGTGTATTCAAAATAGCAACGTGTTTTCGTTTTTTAACCGACTTCCAAAAAAGGAGGAGGTTCTCAATTCAATTGTATTTTTTTTATGTATGTTACATCAGAACTTTTGACCGGGTAGACCGATTTCTGCAAACACAATTATTATGTTTAATTTAATTGGTAATTATTTTGTAGAACAAAATCTTGTATACTCTGTTTTTTTTTTTCGCTACGGAAAGCGTCAAGTAAAAACGCATTATTAGATATAACTCGAAAAGTAGTTGTTATATCTCAAATAAATTTAAATGGGACCAATTGACACACACCACCTTTCGATTAAAAAAAATTGTCGAACTCGGTCCAACCGGTCAAAAGTTCTGATGTAACATACATAAAATAAAAAAAATACAGTCGAATTGAGAACCTCCTCCTTTTTTGGAAGTCGGTTAAAAAGGCCTCAACACAACAAAAAGGCATCACTAATGAACACGAGACCTAGTCTACACATAAGACATTGACCTATCCCATGTCCCAAAGGGGCAATAGAACTATATTCTTGACCTCAAATATTTCTAAAAATGCAATTATTTTGCTCCAAACCACATTAAAACTACTGTTGTAGTTTTAATGTGGTATTTTCATTATATAATATATCATATAAGGACGGCACAGCTAAACTAATTTCATCGATTTTCCTCAAGTGTGACGCTGGATGATAAATTAAATAAATAAACGTATGTTTTGTAAGAGGAACCGCTTTTTATTTTTGGTCGTGTCAATCTGACACACACAATGTTTTTTGCTTATGTTCCCGTTGAAGCTCTGAACGGATAGAATTCTAAAATTTGTTGTAAATTTTTCGATATTATTAAAAAAGGAAGGCAACGATGAAGAGTAATCGTGTAAAGTTTACTCTTCATCACCTACCTCCAGTTTTCTAAATGATCATAATTGATTTTGTACACAAAAATAAAAATCTTACCACCGCGATTCATTATTTGTACCTGTCAATCAGCGCCATCTATCAACAAGATGAAACATACTCGAACATTTGTAATAACTGTGGGTAGCTCTAGTAGGTAGACAGAGGAGACACGGATGGACAGTCTGTGGAGTTCACGGTATAGGACTCCGTTGACATATGAGGTTAAATAAAATGAAAAACAATAAAGTTTGGTTTATTTGGCATATTAAAGTAATCAATGTCCGTAATAATCTCAGTTGACTGTAGACGAGTAACTTAATTAATGTCTTACCTGCACAAGCTTCATATAGCACAAGTCGTCACAAATATACATCGTATATTTACCGTGTACTTAATTCCATTATAGCTCAGTGTTGTAAATTGTTAAAAAAGTCACTTCAAGAAAGTAACATATAAGAAATTATTACAAAATCATTACAAGTGGTATAAACAATTCGCGTATCGATACTGTGAATGTTGCTTGTAAAACACGGGATCGAGTGTAGAGTGTGCGTAAAGCAAAAAACAATGGTAGGGGTGAAAGTCAATTATCAAAAATGAGAGATCGAAACCGTCTGGTAAGCGGTACACGAACGAGACGGTTCTCTCGCTGTCAAAAGTATCGTAACTGACTTTATATAGAAGGAATAAAATCTTAACAACACGATTAATTACCCGTAACAGACCAATCAACGACTGAACATTCATAGACCTGTTCGCTGTATATTGCACCTTGTTGATAGATGCCGCTTGTGGTTCGAACAAAACTACGCCGATCAAACAAAGCGAATGTACCGTGTATGTTTCTACTTGGTAACAGATGGCACTCATCAAGATATAAACCGCGGTGGCAAGGTTTTTATTATTGTGTTCATAGTCGAGTTTAATGTCTTGCTTTGCTAGCGTTAGCGCAGTAGTTAGTACTGTAGTTAGCGCTAGTTCATAAATAATCTCATGATCCAAATTTTTCTGATTCCGTCCCCTATCACCATGTAGGAGAAACGGTATCCTAATACATTTACTTAAATACCATAATTAATATATAAAAAATAATAATTAAAATAAAAACAAAAAACCCGCCTGCGTGAAGAACAACTAATAGAAAATCAACTGAAAAAGCTGGAACAAGATAAAAATTCAATATGCACACAAAGTCAGCGAAATAAATAGAAACAATATCAAACATTTTGTGCTGTACATTTAAAATATATTAATACGGTAGTCCTTCGAAACTTTATGCAACGTCGTACATAACATGCAGTCGGAGACATGCACAAAGAGAGAATGATTTGACTTATCCTTCAATTTCATGCCTGTTGTTGATTTTCTATTAGTTGTTCTTCACGCAGGCGGGTTTTTTGTTTTTATTTTAATTATTATTTTATTTATGTCTTTTTAGTCAGACAAATTACGTAATCGGTTCAATTCATTAAAACAGTTTACATCATGTGGTTGATTAAGTAATTTTTTAGGGTCAAGAGAACTGAAAGCAAGCCCGGAGAAAAATCTCACTCTGCTCAAAGCAACGTAAGCCTGACCTTTAGCAAATAGGTGACTGCTTAAGTCAACAACTATTAGTTTTAATATAACGAAATTATTATTAAAATTATTTGTTTGTATTTGGTATTATGTATTTGTTATTGATTTTATTAATGTAATTGTAAATTGGTGTGACATTTATTAATTTTTATTTGTAATTTTAATTGTATGTTTTTTTTTAACCATTGTATTTTATTAGAAAGGCTACACCCCGAAGTTGATCGTCGCCTAGGAGTCGAGTTTGGCATGGCATAGGCGTGGGAAAGAGCAAAGTCTACATTTTTTAAACTTTAATATTGTATTTCTTTATTAGTATTACGGTAATAATAATCATGATATACCTTTTTAAAATCCTTGTATTGTGCCCTTCAATTTGATACCCATATTGTAGTATTCGAGAAAAAAAAAATTTTTTCATTAACTACAATGGCTTCGCGCAGCTGCCATGTTTAATTTTTTTTAATATCACCTATCTAAGAACACTTGGGCAGCTAAGACGAACCTAACGATACCTCGATTATGTATTTACATAAAAGTTAAGTGGTTCTGGAAATATGAGGTAGTAAAGAATATTACATACAAACATACATATATACAAGATACGCGCAAAAAACATAACCCTTCCTTGGCAGTCGGGTAACAAAGTCGCTTTCTCTGTCTCTATGTCCCTATGTCCCTGTGTATGCTTAAATCTTTAAAACTACGCAACGGATTTTGATGCGGCTTTTTTAATAAATAGAGAGAGCGTAGTCTGTAGGTGCAATATTTGAACTGTAATTCAAATATTACACCTACGGCCACATTTCAACTCCAAAAAAAAAAAAATTGAACAAGTTTTCATTTTCCGTGCACTCTATGCTTTGAGGTAATTTGTTAGTGACTAATCCTTATTGGCGTGAAATAAAGTTTGTAACTTTAATGAACGTTCAACTATAATATTATTTAAACTATAGTAATAATTAAGTAAGGTAGTAACTTCGGCTACATTCCAACCACATTCTACTAGGTTAAACGTCGACGAGGTTTGTAGTTTCATTCCTCAAAGGAGACAATAGAGCTTAAAACTTCATGCGATGGCGAAAATTTTTTATATCTGTTAATTTTTTGTACCGTTGCAGTCGCTTGATAGAAATACATTGGAATTGTATTTCAGGGTTCTAAATAGTTTTTTTTTTAAATTCACATAAATTATCAATGACACAATTTTTAGTAACATTTAATTAAATATTCATATTACAAGCCGCGACAAGACCGCTCCTCGCAGATGTCGCTCAGACGAATCGTATTGATTTCAATTATTTTATCTGTATCCAACTAGTCTGTGAATATCTTCCTGTATGATCCTGTCTTCAGATCATATTGTAAAATGTACTTTACACATCTATCATGTGTTTTATTTACATAAAACCAAACAAAATTACTTAATTTACGAATGGTTAGTAAAATATTTGACTTTATAATGCAGAATTATAATCACACATAATATAACATATATGTGTGTCGATAGATGGCGCTCATCGTTGGCTGTAAATACTGAATCGCGGTGGCTAGATCGTTGTTGTTGTGTTCAAGTATATCTGTAAAACCCGTTGGGATTGTCATCTCCCAGTGAGCACTTGAGAAAGTAATTTTTGCAGTTCCTTACCACGTCTCAGTGTGTAACGGAACCCCCCGTAACTAAATCTTCGCTGTCATTCTGCTATTTATATTTATTTATTTATTGTCTGTCTGCAGATCTATTCTTAGAGCCCTAATATTTGGACTCTTGTTACTTTCATACAATTTATTTTATTACGGCTATTATTTTTATATCATTTTTTAATTTTTGTATCTGAATTTTATCTTGCGAATTTTTGCAGTTCCTTACCACGTCACTGCGTGTAACGAAAACTTCCCCAGTCGTGCTGCTCCATATTTCGAGCAGGAAATTTCCTGCTGTGCCCTACTTCTGTTAATTTAATTAATAATCACGGTGACAAGGTGTTTACTGTTGTATTTATAGTAGATTATTTTTACTACTTTATATAAGTTTTAATTTCAAAAAGATATAACTTTGGCACAACTGAAAGCCATTAAACCAATCAATCAATCAATCAAAGATTATTTTCGTAACTATAGCAGATAGAATAACGTAAGTAGACCAAACAAAATCCTTTTTATTAACCGACTTCCAAAAAAGGAGGAGGTTCTTAATTCGACTGTATTTTTTTTATGTATGTGACATCAGAACTTTTGACTGGGAGGACCAACTTCGATAAAAAAAAATTTTATCGAAATGTAGTGCATGTCATTTGGTCCCATAATTTATTTGAGATCTAACAACGTCAACAAGTCGGTTTTTTTTCGTTTGGAAGCAAACACAATTATGTATAAAAGCAAACTAATTTTTTTTTTTAATTTATTTATTTAAACTCATTTTACATTAAAGAAAATTACAGTAATACACTCCAAAAATCGCAGAGATTTGTCCGGAGTGTTAAGTTTGAATACAGTTCATTTAGGCAATTAAAAATAAGGTGGGTAGTTCTACAAATTAAAGTAAGTAGGTATCTTTTAATTAGGTGTAAATGCGTACGCGGGGAAGGCGATCGAGACGCAATACCGGTTTGTTACAAACAGTTACAGGATGTTCAGATAATACGACTTCAATTCATTTCTTAAATTTTTTGTAGTGATTCTTTTCTTAAATGCCACATCTAATCCATTCAACAAGCGAGGAGTCAAATATTCAGTGGTCCTTTCACCATATACGTTATTTTTTGCAGTAGTTGTTATAAGTTTTTGTTTTGTTATTAATTAAACAACCATTTAAGATCGTAATGTTACAACACTCAGGCACGTTCCGCAGATGCGAGAGAGTAAATGTCCGGCACTATGTGTGTTATACACGACGATGTTCTAGTGACAATGTTTGTTACAACTACGAGTGCACGGTAAGATAAAAGTTATTGAAATTTTTGTTAAAAATGTTCAAAATAGAGAAAAATTTCCAACGAAACGTTTACTGCGTTACTCGTAGGAACTTTAACTCTGTTTTCCGAAATTATTATAATTAACTTTATATACAAGAATAAAAATCTTGCCAACGCGATTCATTATTTGTAATCATTAATGAACGCCATCTATCGACAAGTAGAAACACACACCGAACATTCACTGTACTATTACAACTGATTCGTGACGGGTTTTCAATTGAAACTCGGATTTCAAAAACATTTAGCCTAAATCTCACAGAACACTATTACTCCTACCGGAGCTAAATCTAGTCTATCGTAGTACATTACGACTGATAAGTGTTGACGTTATTTAAGTAAAGAAGTTATATTTGACATACAAGTCATCCCTCGCAGTTCTGCTTGCCTTGAAATATAATAGTATATAATTAACGTTTTGTAATGCATATATTATATTTAATATTTAAGTACGTACGTATGTTGCTGATGTTTTCTATTTATTCTTAACATACGAAATTGAACAGAAGCAGCAACTGTTCTTAATAAACAAAATGTCAAATTTGAAAGTAAATTGAAAATACTTTTTCATCTTGTAATAATTCTCTTTTGTAACAAACGACTGCTCTTAGATTTAAATTGTATGTTAATCTCGTAATATCCTGAAAATCGTCGTTTTCTTCGCGGGCCCCATAACAAGATATTAGCCTTTAAGATTTAGCCTTTACAGAACCATGAATATTTATTATAATGAATAATTATTTCAAATATTATTATGTTTCGTATTCTTTTACAAAGACGGGAAAAGTCTCTTACAAGTTTTTTTTTTTATTAATAATAATGAGATATTGTTTTAACATCTGTTAAGTTTGAGACGGAATAGGAGACGGCTGTCGTGAACTTTAAGATATAAGATGAAAATTAAAAATTTGAAATTAATCTTTTTTAATTATTTATGTGTTTTTTTTTGTATTGTAGACCCAAAAATTGTTAGTTTGTAAATTGTTGATGCAGGATATGTACAGGTCACTAAGTGGGATACATCAATACAAATATATCAGTATTGGTGAAATATATTTATTTAATACTATGTATTAATAACAATATTATATATAGTAAGAAATAATTATGTATGTAAATGCGTTACTAACAGTTTAAGGTATAATATAACATCAACTGTCACTACTGAACACAACACTTGAGGGTTTTCAATTTCATTCATTCATTCATTAATTCATTTCATTGGAACCGGGTTTTAGTTTCTGTGTTCACGAATGTCGGTGACGTGACGTCACGTGTGTCATCCACTCGACCATCCGTCTTGAATGTGTTCGCTTTAGTCTCTTACCTACATGTTGTTCTTTTGAATTCAAACGTACCTGTAACAAACAGATCTATTATCAATAAAAGTTTTAGTTGAGACGAAAATGAAAATGTGTAGACATTGTACAAAATGTAACGATAGTTTTAAAATGTTGAAGTGAACATATAATCTATACTTATAATAAAAATATATTAGGACTAATTCTTTTAACTAACATTGAATAACGAACAATTTTAACACTGTGTGTAACCAAACACATGTTAACAACCTAACCAAATTCTTTATACTCGTGACGTTATACAAGGTCAACCCTCTAATAAAGAAACCACCGTCCCCGCCAGCTCTTTTGTCGCCCGAATTAATATTTAAACAAGATATAAGAGATGCTACGAGTCAATTCATCGATAACTGGGATTATATTGGGACTTGAAATAAGGTTAAAATATATTTAACTCTTTTTTCGTTAGTCTTCCATTTCTAGAGCCATTCCTCTGGTATAACAGAATTAGTAGAACTGTAAGTCGAGAAAATTCTATTTCTAACTCGTGAAGTAAGTTTAATATTTAAGATCGTATTAGTGAATGTTTTATAATACAACTAGCTGTACGCGTTACTCCATTCATATTGTCATCAATTTCATTGAACCTATAAGATATTTATTTTATTCTTGGGCTTAATTGCTTTCAGTTGTGCAACCTATAAGATAAAATGTGTATGCCAACTTTATGTCAGCTCATCTTAAGACCATGGATGATTAAAAAATTACCAAACAAATGCAAAAACTTTTATAAACAGACAAGCTACCGTCTTAACCATTTCCAGCCATCTATAAACCTCCGGATGGCTGTAGATCTAGAAACTGTAACGAAAATATAAATGGTAAGAAAGTAAATTGATTTGCATGTCGGTAAACTAAAGCGGAAGACATCACTATATCGCCGCGGGCGACGACGCGTTCCAATTAGCTGAAGCAAACACAGCACACCATAATATTTTAATTTCTGTTGCTCTTATGGTCAACCTTGATGAGATGTGCGGTGTTGTGTGATTGAATTTACAAGAGGATTAAAGTCATATGTACGTACTCATAACTCTAATATTTATTTGTAAATCATATGCATTACTTCGATACAATAAACTGAACATGTTCGCGCTGGCGTATATTACCAGACATGTCACGGTGGGTGTACCTTACATTACATCAGATGTCTGCCTGACAATTCCATTCAAATTGTTCAAGTTATTTCAAAGACAAGAATAGGAGTTATATGTATATATACATGCTAGTGTAAGATATCCTGTAAATATTATAAAAGCCATTATTTAAAAAAATCGACCTTTCAAACAGACACGTTTGTTTATATTCCTCAAGAAAGGTGACTCCGAGGCACGCGTTGTTTGATTTTAATCTGAAACTCATTTATTATTCACAAGCCGTGTGATTACTTCTCAATATCTCATCGCTTGCGACCGGTAAAAGGATTATTACGTAATTCTGATCACCACGGAACAGTTCACTGCACGGTTTGATCTTGAAATGATATCAATAAGATTGAAAAGATTTGAAAATCCTGAAAATAAGAACCAAAGTCTTAATTGAAGAGGCTTGTTTATTTAAGCTTAGTAAATAAACCCTCACTGATATTAGCATACAGACAAACATACTTATTAGCTATATAACAATATTATAACTAGGTATGTGTAGCAACTGACCTGTCTGTGTAAAAATAAAGATATCTATCAGACGGGCGTTAATTGAAAGTTTGGAAGGTTGGGATAAAAGGCAATGAATCATTTGGTCAGCAGGTTCTGTGCGCTCCACCGTCCACTCCGCATTTTTTCATCGATAATAAATGTTGAATATGCTCAGAGTTAAATTTTTAGTTATCGATTAAAATGATACCTATTATGTGCTCTGGAACTGAAGCACCAATTTGAAACATTATTTTAGTATTTTCTAATAAAAGGTTAAAATTGAGCACGTAATGACTACAGTAATGGCCGTCGATACGACAATCGCCACTAGCAAATACTTGATTATTAAAAACGTCTTAAAAACGAATGAAATGATAGCAGAAAGAGTTGATTATGAAAACCAAGCTTTAAACTTTGAACTTTGAAAATATCAGGACGAAGGCGAGTGATGAGTGTGGGCGTGGATACCTCTTTTATATCATTTAAATTAAAAGATATTGTAATTAATATTTTACGTAAAATTATAGACTTGTTATTTCGAATATTAGCTTCAAATACAACTCCATTTAACATAACTCTGTTTCTTCAGATGTTCCCTGTAGTATTTGTCTTAATAGCGGTCATAGTAACACATAATATGTATATACATACATATATTTCTAGTATCTACGCCTTCCGGTTTTAAAGATGTGCTGAATGATATGAAAGAAATAAAAATGCAGTTCAGTATCAACAACTTCTTCGTTTGTATTACTCTTTAAACATAATTTAAAAAAAATGTTTGGTTCGAAGTATCGACTAGTTTTAAATGTGTTATATACACGTAAGTATTCTAACCCCACATATCCAGACATATTTCACGTCCCTTTATTAACCCTTCAGCACAATTAAACAGTAAAAATCCGTAGCACGAGGGTCGAAATGACTTAAATTGTTTCTGAGCAAGGTTTGATTGAAGTTGATAAAGTACCCTCACCAGTGGAAGTCACAGCTGTGTACGGAGTGTGTCCTGTATGTAAACGAAGTTGCTGCACACATATTACGCCTGAACACACACATGTGATACAATCTAAGCTTGCTAATTTGACTCAAATGTAGTTTAATAATGATTTCAGATTACCGACATAATTAAATACTTTCAAATTTTGAATTAAATTTAAAAAAAAGTATTAGAAGATATTATAAAATATAATGCAAGGGTTTTCTATCAAAATTTTAGTCACTCCATACAACAAAGTAATCACGGTACGTGAACAGGATTACGTTTAACACACACATCTGCACACGCGTATTCACCCGATTTCGACAGTCACTAATCTCTCTACGATTTCATTTGACTCGTCGTTCGTGACACTCCACAGACATATCTAATTGACTGTTCGCAGCCCCCTGAGCTATTATTCACCCGTTAGGTTTCAGGTGGATGTATAAAAAGTAATTTTGTTTGCAAGGAGGAATTTTAAGCCATATTTAGCCTTAGTATAACTGTGGCAAATATTATACACCAGCAAACAGCGCAGCTTTAAAAGTGCTCCCAAGAGATATTAATCTAGTAATATTTTTAAGCACTTTTTTAGGTATTGTAAATTAATACACTTTTTATATAAGTTTTTATAAATAATTTTAAACAACAAAATTTTCGAATATCTCTCTTTCTATTCTAAAATACTGCTGTATAAGAAATATACCACAAAACATTATGAAATAACTCACAGTAAGGGTACAATAACCAAACACAGTACAAGCGCACTAAGCGAATCTAGTTCCAAACAAAAACACAGAACCAAAAGAAAACGCCTCGCTCTCACCGATCTAATCAATTAGAAACGTAACAAGTGATCCGTGTGAAGGAGACGCAATGTTTCCTCAAACAAAGACGATGTTTTATTTAAAGCACTAATTTACATCAATTTTTTCCTGTCTTTTCAAATATTTCCTTTCGGAATGTTATAAATACAAAAAGTAGGGGAAAATATTATTACGTCGACGTCACACACGTGTTCCGATGTGATATTCATATGTGAGTTATTGGTCTCACGGAAACTGTCGCGCGCAGAGAACGAAAAACGAGAAAATATGTTTTCATTCTTTTAGCATTAAATATTTTCAGAATCTCTTATTATACCCGTCTCTTTCATTCACGAGCTATCTCTCTCTAACGTTTAAGAAAACAGTGATTAACGCAAAGAATGCAGAACCCCATTTGCATGCTTATTAGCGACTCCCTGAACACTTGACAAAACTTCGACTATTTAACGATGGTCCAATTTATCGGAGAAAGCGATTTAGTTCAACAAATAAAACATAAATTTGCATAACTTGGATCAATCTGTTAGTTTATTTATTCAACCGACTCAGTTTGTGTTGGGCTGTGATACGAAGAGTTTCGAAGCACTGGATAAAATTTTACATCACATAATTCTGAAGAGCTATCAGACATGAAAATGAAAACAAACACATTTCTTCTATAGAAGCCTCTTTTTGTTATAACAATAATATTTCAAGTGTCTACACGAGTTAATACTGTGATAGTGCAGTTTCAAATATAAAGCTCAAATGTATACAAACAAATAGACAACCGCACAGTGAGGTTATACTCGTAACAGGATAGCTTTTTCTTACTTCTAGTTTATTTTATATACAAAAACGCTCTGAGCAATAACTTATACCACAACATAAGGGATCAAAGTAAGACACTTAGAAGCAAAGTCTAATTATAAAGAAAATTTTTATAGCTCAGAGATAACTTGAAAGAATTTACATCAAATGTTAAAGGCGGATTTATTTATTTATTTATTTATTTATTCAGAAAACCAACAGCTTCTTATATACTATTCATATCATAAAGCATATTACAAAAAATCAAGCCAATAACAGGTTTCCCTAAAGTTAACAAATTGTGGAGATATCGTTGACAAACAAACGAAAAAAAAACCGACTTCAATTACATCGACAAGTAATACAACGTAGATCGACGAAAAAATAGTCAAGCAACTACGCGTTATCAAAGATTACTCAAAAAGTAGTTATCAGATCTCGATAAAATTTATATGTGACCACATCATAAACATCAGTTTTCGATTAAATTAAAAATTATCAAAATCGATACACCCAATAAAAAGTTATTGCGGATTTTCGAGAGTTTCCCTCGATTTCTCTGGGATCCCATCATCAGATCCTAGTTTCCTTATCACGGTACCAAACTAGGGATATCCCCTTTCCAATAAAAAAAAAAAATTATCGAAATCGGTACATCTAGTAGAAAGTTATGCAGTATAATACAACGTAGGTCGACGAAAAAAGCGTCAAGTAAAAACGCATTATTAGATATAACTCGAAAAGTAGTTGTTAGATCTCAAATAAATTTAAATGGGACCAATTGGCACACACCACCTTTCGATTAAAACAAAATTTGTCGAAATCGGTCCACCCGGTCAAAAGTTCTGATGTAACATACATAAAAAAAAAAAAAAAAAATACAGTCGAATTGAGAACCTCCTCCATTTTTGGAAGTCGGTTAAAAAGAAAACAACAGTCACAATCAGTACATTCCGATACACAAAAAATGCTTATAAGAGTTGCAGTTAACTTACACTTAACAATATACATATATAAATACATAGTAAAAGAGGCATATATAAAGAGAGCATATACAGATACATAATATATACTTATAGTTTATACATTGTTACGGTGACTCAGATAGTATTTTTGTTATATTGGTTTTAAATATCCTTTTAGACTTTGTGAAGATGTCGACGTTTTTAAATAATGTGTTATACGTATGAGGGAGTCTCAGTAACGGCGAGTTTTTTAAATAATTCGAATAATGTTGAGGAACTTCTAACATAGATGTATTACGGGTACGATATTTAGGAACTCGGAAACCTATTTTAGATACTAGGTGCGGGCAATCAAGCTTACTATTTATTATGTCATAGAGCAGACCCATATCCAAAAGAATACGTCTCTGCTCCAACGAAAGTATTTCATGTTCCGCGCAACCATCTTCATAACTCTCACAAAATTTACGACACCGAAAGTTTAAATGTTTTATGTTTTTTTTTTGTATATGTTCTAGGCGGTTAAGATAAATGTGGTATTGAGGTGACCATATAGGGCTAGCATACTCAAAAATGCTCCGTACATAAGCAAAATAAACACACTTAATAGCTGATATATTTGTAAACGGTTTACACACGCGAAGAACAAATCCCAGGTTTTTATATGCTTTCATTACTATATTTTCTATATGATCTGATAGTATCATTTTTCGATCAAAGTAGACCCCCAAATCTCTCAAACTTTGTTTCCTGTTAGTTTGTTCGCCATTAAAATGATAGCTATATAGAATAGGCTTTTGTTTCCGCGTAAATGAGATGCATTCACACTTGCCAGCATTGACTGTTATATTATTATCTGTATAAAAGTTATATAAATTATTAAGGTCGCATTGCAACGATAAACAATCCTGTATGGTATTAATTACATAAAAAATCTTTTTGTCATCAGCGTACATAAGATAGTTACAATGCTTCAAACATGAACCAATATCAAACAAATATGCATTGTAGAATAGTGGTCCCTGTGTGAGCCCTGCGGAATACCTGTTGGAATTTTGACGTAATTTGAGCGATATCCAGCCATGACTACCGCCTGAGAACGATTAGTCAGATAAGACTTTACCCACCGAAGTAAGTCCCCGTGGATACCCAGAATTTGTAATTTATGTAACAGGATCACGTGATCCACACGATCAAAAGCCTTCTCAAAATCAGTGTAGATCACGTCAACCTGTCCCCCCCTGTCCATTTTTTCTAAAACAAAGCCTGAAAAATATGCTAAATTAGTAGTAGTGGAACGTCCTACCATAAAACCATGCTGCTCTAAGGGAATCGATTGAGACAGCGTACCATAGATAGAATTATACACGATTTTTTCGAGTAATTTTGCTGCAGTATTCAGAATCGAAATTCCTCTGTAGTTTTTAATATCCATACGTGATCCCTTTTTATGTACAGGTACTATATGAGCGCATTTCCATACGTTTGGGACAATACCCTCACGAAGAGAACGATTAAAAAGTATAGTTAACGGGAGAGCTAGTGATTTAGCACATTGTGACCAAAATACCGCAGGCAAGCCATCACTGCCAGCTCCCTTATTTATGTTTAAGGATTTTAGCATTTTTTTAGTAGTAATTAATGATGTTTGAGCACGAGAGACAATGTTATTAATACATAAGGGGTTCTCAGATGGGAGTAGATAGTTTTTAGAAGGCTTACCAAATACATTCTGAAAAAACCTACTAAATGCGTTACATATGTCCTGACCAGCCGTATATTCTACACCTTCCAAATTAAAATTCTTAGGATAAGCTGAACCACCCCTCGTAGCTTTTACAAAAGTCCAAAACGTTTTAGGATTATTTTTAATGTTAATTTCGCAATTCGACGTAAAGTTCTTAAAGCAATCTTTTTGTACGCGCCGTTCTCTTGATCTTAATAAAGAAAATTCATCGTAATCCAACCTATTTCCATATTTTTTCCACCGTGAATGAGCTTTTGTCTTGTCTTTAATTATACGTATTAATGAAGGCGAATACCATTTGGGATAGCAGCGATTACCAGACTTACGACTATATGGTACATACAAATCCACAGATCTATTAATAATTTTGTACATGACTTCAGTCGCTTCATCAATAGCACCTGTACTTAAGAGAGCGTGCCAGTCATATTGTAGCAAGTATTTATTAATATCTTCATAATTCGCTTTTTTAAAGTTACGTATTAACGTAGGAGCTTCTCGTAAAGGAATAATATTTACGTCTAAAGCGGTAAAACTAAATGAAGGGTGTGCACAGTCCTCTTTAAGGAGTGGCATCGATTCTGGTTTAACAATTACGGGTAAATTTGAAAAAACGAGATCTAATGTATTCCCAGTGTGATTTTTAAGAAAGTTATATTGTTTAAATCCATAATAGCTTAAGTTTTGCACTAGTTCTAAGCCCGCCTCCTGGACTTCAGTTGCACCCTTTTTTAATAATGAATAACTATTAGCATTCCACGACGGGCAAGGCAAATTAAAATCGCCTGCTAGTATATAATTATCATTAGAACAACGCTCAATTGATATTCTAAATATATTTGTAAATATTTTTAAATTTAATGAGATTTCACGCAAATCAGGGGGAGCGTAAACAGCGCAAAAATGCAAGTCAAATTTAGAGGCGCAAGTACGGGACGGCACAGTAACCCACAATATTTCTGCATTTGCAAGCGACACGTCGAGGTTGTGAGCTTTAGCACAGAGTGAACGCCGTATTAATATTACTACTCCTCCGCCGTTACACTTACCACTGGCCTTTAGGTCTCGGTCCGCCCTAAAAACATCATATCTATCATCACATAATTCGGTGTCAAAAATGCCGCCATGCAGCCAAGATTCCGTCAGTATTATAACGTCATAATTATTATTCAGAACACTTAGTCGCAGTTCATTACACTTAGTTCTAAGACCTCGAACATTCTGGTAATAGATATTCAAATTTTTAGTAGCCATTTATAACAGAAAAACTAAATATAGAAGTACAAGACATATAAAATAATCGGAATCGTTTACACACCCGATATATATCTCAAAACAATTGCTTAATTCAATTAATACAGCGTTGTTCCATAATTTTATATCAAACAGTAAAAATATATTGAATAGATTACATTGACCAAACACTTTGAAATGACGGATGTCGTAGCTATCACAGAGGCATTCAAACGTATAAGAAATATGTAAAAACAAAGTAATTCGTCGACGACTGTGAACAAAAGCCAGAAACACGATAAAGAAACTTGAAGGGTAGTGTGCAAAACATATAACAAGCCGGACTATCATGATACGTTCAGCAAAAAAGGTTGCGTTATTAGTAAGTTGTTGTAATTTCATTATTCCGTAATCAATGTAATGTAGGTGTATAATAAAATAAAAATAATAAGATCTAGTTTGGATGTATATAAATATTGTTTTGATGTATTTTAATATAGTTTTAATATAGATAAAAAAAATATTTCGATAATGTATATTAATGAGGTAAGTACATATGATTTTTATATTACGTTTAATTATTATGTTAGAGTTAAAATATATTACATATAAGCATATAGTAAATATTAAATATAAGTCAAACAGTGCAATTATGTACGCGTAGTTAAAGTTGCGATTATGAATTTTGCGAGCAAAACGTCGCACCTGCATTAGTCGCATCACCAATGTGTACAAAATGCAAGTCATTCCAGTCAAAGACTTAAGTTTATAAAATATCAAAGAACATGTATCAATAGAGAGGCAACTGTGTAGTAACTGATTGCGACAAAAAATCATAACAATTAAGAATATTTTTAGTAATAGTATAAAAAATTGAATATATAAAAGGTTAACATAATAAGTAGTCTTACTAAACATTAAACAATTCTTGCAATATCTTCTTCTTGCTTTATTTGTACAACCGGCGAGGTGTCGTTTCGTCTCACAAATATTCTTCCGTTTTTTGTCCAAACGTACTGGTAGCTCTTGTGATTTGCCGCCTCTCTGCATTTCTTAAATAAAATCTTATTGAACTGAGTAAGGTGCTCATTAACGTAAACCCTGCTGGTATTACCGACTATACCAAGATCCTGATTCATTATATTTTTTTTACGAATACCAGAAATTATATTTTCTTTTAGGAGACGAGATTTCATCTTAACTATAATATTTCTGGGGCGTCCCTGAACTTTGTTTTTGGGGGTAATACGATTTACTTCTAGAATGTCATCAGAGTCGATTTTCACGCAGGCATGCTTTGCAATTGACAGAATTAAATCTGGTAAATTCTCATTTCTTGTCTCAACGACACCGAAGACCTCCAGATTCAGAAGACGATCTCTTTGGTAGTTGGAGTTCAGCTCTATTTTTAATAGCTTGTGCTCATTCTCCAAAAATTTGATTCTAGATTCGAGGGATTCTATATTAATTTTATTATTTTCTAGTAACTCCACTTTTTTATTTAGGTCATCGTATTGGTCACTATGGAACTGCACCGATTTTTCCAGATCTTCAACCTTTTCAATCGTTTCTTCTTGTTTCAACTTAAGAGATTGCATTGACTTTTTAATCTCCTGACGAACTACTAGACGAACACAACTTATTTCCGATTTTACTTCAGAGAAAGATGTGTTGAGTTTATCAAAATCAGTCTTTAGTACTGATTCTAAGTCCTTTTTGATTTGTGAGATGTTACTCGGTGCTGACGAGAATTATTTTTATGAGTATTCTTATAACGCTTCAGATGACAACACGTCACGTATTAAATATTGTTTCTAGTACAGATGTTAAGTTCAGGTCTACTATCTGTCAGATATGTTTCGTTTTGACATTCATGTCCGTTTCTAATTACCACTGCACAGTAATTGTATCATAATAATGGATTGAATTTGATTACTAACTAATATAGTAATAAATAAATGTAAAAAAGCAAATAATTCAGTTTATAGGTGAATCACTAATTCATTAAGACAATTGACTCAACACTTCATCTTAAATAAAACAAACATACAACGAGCCTCTCATCACGTGAGCTCTCAGCGGTCAAGCGCTCAGTACACAATAAGTGTTGGAACACTTCCTCAACAATAATATTATTTCTCGGACCTGCGGCGAGGAGATAGTGATGTTAGCTGTACACTCGTGTTCGAAATATGGAACAAGAAAAATCTTTTGAAAAATGTATTTTAAAAAACCCAAAGAACTAAATTGTGACGATATACAAATTGTGTTGATACAGGTGCTGTCTTTTTTTAAAGGTGAGTAGTAGATGAACTAAGAACCTCTTTTTTTTCTTTCATTGTAATCTTAAAAATATAAATATTACCTCATTATAACTGTTTTCTACGATCTGTGCATTTCAGAATTCAGTAAAAATTAATGAACTAAAAATTTGTACTGTTAATGTACCAACATTATTTCTCGTTCAACGTTTCTTTTAAAACAATTTGTTTTGATATGTTCACCCCAACAGTCCGCGTCCCTCTTGTTACTTCAGGCTGCCGGACCGCGATAAGTGACGTAACAAATATAGTGGGATTATTTTACACACCTTTCCGAACAAACGCGGTAACTTGACTGACAATAGAAGTATTACGATTTATAGAATATCAAATATTTGAAACCTTTTCATAGTAAACATAATAACATTATTAATATAAAAGTATACTGTAAAGTATATTAGTTGTTTGGATAAAGGGGTCAATATTTCTATACTTAAATGTCACAGAAGTATTTACATGGTTCGTAGCAGTGTGTTACATGACGTAGCGTACCGCTACGAAGCTACATATTTAAGGAAAAATGAAATGTTCTTATGGCGTGTGAACGCGAAACACTGGATAAAGGTTTATTAAAGATGTTCATATAATCGGTAACATAAAAACAAACGTATGAAGATTGTACGTAAATATATCTTTCGTAACGCTCTCGTCACGCATTCAACAGCTTACTCCCCAACTCAAGTTAGAATCTTACTTCAGTCGCGTGGTCTAAAGCACAATCGTTTCTTTATACACGTAAAAAGAAATATTTTTCGAGTCACATAAGAATCTTTCCAAGCTCCCTATATTATGATACCGCACTTATAATACAGCCTTTGACTTTTATAGCAGCTACGTGAGACGCGAGTGGGTTTCGCGCCCAGTTGGAATAATTTACGTCTTACACACCTCAATACCCTCCTAAAATTATACTACACAAGACAAGCTTGATATTTCATATTGTTACGGCCTTTTGTACTGGCTTCAAATTATTCATTAATATTAAGTCAAACGCATATACACAAGCTCACTCAAATAAAAGACATTACATTATAATCTCTTGAAACATACAAACAAAGCGTAAAACTATTTGTTTTTAGAATATTAGATTGTATGTTGAAGTGAGGATGATTAATCTAAAAAGTTAATTAACTAGAAACACAATGTTTCGTATGAAATGTGTTTGTATAAGTATAATACTAACGAATTCTACACAGCTAATGGACGCACAAGGTCTTCGTGACTGATTTACGGTTATCCCGCTAAGTGCTTCTTAACCGGCGGCGGTTGAAAAAACGAATAGAAATCTATTTTGACTTTATCAAAATTAAAGGGAAGGGTTTTTATTATTTTTATTGGACATACCCCCTGATTTCACCCGCGTTACTTTATGACAATAAGCTCAGTATATTTTGAATGAAAGAGAAACGAACATCACGTAAACTTTTGTATTTATTTTTAAAACAACTGGATACAAACACCTTTGTAAAAACAAAGCATCCCTTTTTTACCACTCAAACTTTAATTTCACATTTTTTTGTATCCACCAATATAAACTTAGAGGCCTAAAATACAACTTCAAATAAAACCTTCACAATCGTTTTACGCTGGCAATAAATTCAACAGAGCTGCCATTTTATTCATAGTCCTTTTTCTGGTAATGCGATTGTTTGGAGTGGTTGTTGCAACTTATAAAATATAGTAGTTAATTAGTTATAATGATAGAAATATGAAATTCTGTTATTTATAATACATATATTTTATCAATATTTTATTGAACTAAAAAAAAAAAATAAACACCTCACACTGCCTTACAACAACAATCTGCACCTACCTTGTCATTACTCCTCACCGGTGTCTTCGCGACATACGGCACTCCGGTCACAGGAAACATTGACGACATCATTGCTGGCGCGAAGATCACTCTGACGGCTTGCTGTTGACAGCACGACTTTGACACCTCACTCACACTAACCTCACACAACTTGACCTTATTCTCACACTCACAGCAACAATGATGACAGTGTTTGACAGACGAACTTTGACAGTTGTTCTGACTTTCGTGACAGTAGATGTCGCTTGATGAATTTCGACAATGTTCTTGACTGTTTTCGTCACTTGTTTGTATTGTAGTATTTTTCATTTCAGTAATGTTTTCATTTGTCTTATTATTGTTTGATACCTTCGTGTATAATTTCGGTTTCTTGTTGAAGTCCTCGGGTATTTCAAGTAGTGGCGTCTTCCTCTTCAACTCGAGTGGTGTATCTAACAAGCATTTTTTTGGTTTGTCGTTTTCTTTCGGGTTTGATGATACAAATGGATGTACAAGTAGCGTTCTTGTTGGTTTGCTCGGGTTCGACGTCCCGGCCCCGGAGGGCTCGGTGTTATTTGTTGGATCCAATTTGATAGTTGGTATTTACTTTTTGAAAATATATATTTTATTTTGAATGTCCTTAACATACCTTCTTTGAGTCACTTATCTTCGTACATTTTAGTTTCACTTGTAGATACATCTAAGACTAAAAATGACTTCAGAAATAACACATCTATAAGTAACAATTTTCAAAATTCACTTATTTTCCCCTAATTATATTTTTTCATTATCACTCAGGTTTCAAACGTTTTATTGTTAAAGAATTTCTCCAAATCAACTCCGATCTAAATTTCAAATTATTAAGTACTTTCTAAATCAAAAACTATTCCAAAATCCGTGTTATCACTTGTTCAATTGTTCTTTCGAAATGATTTAAATTGTCACAAAACAATCAAAAACAGTCACAGTACCGTCGCGAGTACAACGTCACAACATAAACGTCCTTGAACTTGCGCAACAGGAGACGTTTGTTTGTAAACAAACAACACGTAAACAATGAAATGTCATTCATTAAACACTGACATTTAATAAAAATAGCTTTTATTTAATAACAAAACTGTTAACGAACTTATCAACTGATATTTTTTTTCAGATAAAACCAAAGAAAATTTGGGTTTTCTTTCGTCAGTAAAATGTCTGTACGTTCTTACGGTGCGACGTATTGATTACAACTGAAGAGTTGAGGAGTGTTCGTAGGCGGGACCAGGGAGGGCGGTGATGCAGACCACGCCTCTCATAGCTAGGTTCTAAATTATTTCATGACTTCTAGACAATGCAAGATGGTGTGAAATTTCACACTTCCTACCTTTTAATATTGAAGTCAGAGCCTATCAGTCTAACAGATGGAAATTATGAATCAGTACATTGTTACATTGATTTAGTCTGCAAAAAAATAATAATAATAATTTCTGTATCAAAATTAATATTTAGGTAGTTTACTATGCGTTATTATTATTGAAGTATTTTCTTTTCTTTGTAGATCACGGCTAATATAAACATCCAGACGGACTGACGCAAATGTCGAAATGTTGATGACAACTTTTCTCGTTAAACACCTAATATTCGTATTCGTCAAATAATCAACCCAACTATTAAATGTGTAAATTGGGAACAAAAGAGTTCCTCAGCGATTACGAGTGACTCTGGTTATTGATTCCGGTTCCTAGCGATTAACATTAACTCCTACAAGCTTGTGATGAGAATAATAATGACTTGGGTCTTTGACTGAATATTTATTTTTTTACCATTGTCTTGAATGTCGTTGTCTATGAGCGAACGTAGTTCAGTTTTTAACCGACTTCCAAAAAAGGAGGAGGTTCTCAATTCGACTGTATTTTTTTTTTTTTTTTTTATGTATGTCACATCAGAACTTTTGACCGGGTAGACCGATTTCGACAAATTTTGTTTTAATCGAAAGGTGGTGTGTGCCAATTGGTCCCATTTAAATTTATTTGAGATCTAACAACTACTTTTCAAGTTACGAGTATATCCAATAATGCGTTTTTACTTGACGCTTTTTTCGTCGACCTACGTTGTATTATACCACATAACTTTCTACTGGGTGTACCGATTTTGATAATTCTTTTTTTGTTGGAAAGGGAATATCCCTAGTTTGGTACCGTGATAAGAAAACCAGGATCTGATGATGGGATCCCAGAGAAATCGAGGGAAAATCTCGAAAATCCGCATTAACTTTTTACTCTGATTACCGATTGATGGTACCGATTTTGATAATTTTTAATTTAATCGAAAGTTGATGTTTATCATGTGGTCACATATAAATTTTATCGAGATCTGATAACTACTTTTTGAGTAATCTTTGATAACGCGTAGTTGCTTGACTATTTTTTCGTCGATCTGCGTTGTATTACTTGTCGATGTAATTGAAGACGGTTTTTTTTTTCGTTTGCGAGCAAACACAATTATCAAGTTGAAAGTCAAGGATAAAAAATCTTTTGTTAAATTTGTTACGTCTATTGTATACAGTACCTATAAGATGTAACAAATGTATATGTGTACATAATTATATTTGTTTAGGAGACATCTTCATTATAAGTAATTGTTATACAGCTTATGACAAGATATAAGACTTACATGGTTACTTCTATTACTAAAACCATTCATAAACGGGATATTTACCATGATTTTTATTTCCATTTTGCGGAACTCGATATTTCGACATTAACTGCGAATGTCTTGTTCACGAGACTGGAATTTGCGCGTAGATTTTGACGGCTTTTAGCAATGTACCTGACTACCTCCTTTTTCACACGTTTCCTGCGCAAGCACTTGTCACCACTACCATTGTTCTTTTCATTGTGAAATCTGGTGATTAGGTTATGTAAACCCATGAAGAGTGGTATAAACAATTCGCGAATCGATACTGTGAGTGTCATCTGTAAAACAGGGATCGAGTGTCGAGTGCGCGTAAAGCAAAGAACAATGGTAGGGGTGAAAGTTAATTATCAAAAATGAGAGATCGAAACCGTCTGGTAAGTGGTAATAGACCGTTCTCCCGCTGTCATAAGTATCGTAACTGACTTTACGGAGAAGAAATAACATATTAATAATACGATTAATTACTCGTAAAAGACTAATCAATGACTGAACATTCCTAGACATGTTCGCTGTATGTTGCAATTTGTTGATAGATGGCGCTCATGGTTCGAGTAAAGCTAGGCCGATCAAACAAAGCGAATGTTCCGTGTATGTTTCTACTTAGTAACAGATGGCACTCATCAAGTTACAAATCGCGGTGGCAAGGTTTTTATTATTGTGTTTATAGTCGATTATGAGAATGTCTTGCTTTGCTAGTGTTAGCACAGTAGTTAATGTGTAGTTACTGCTGTAGCTAGCGCTAATAGTTTATAATGGCCACAATAACCCAATTTTTCTAATTCCATCCCCTATCACCATGTAGGAGAAACGGAACCATAATACATTAACTTACATACTATAATTAATACATAAAAATTAACATAAGTCGGTACTCGTTACGATTCACCTGTTCACATAATTTTCCTGATATAACTCGACTTACATAGCTTATCGCAGGAGGCACAGATAATATTCGTTGTGTTTTGACTCGTTAATAGATAAATGTCATCACTATCATCATCACACCATCACGTAAGCCTATCGTAGTCCACTGTTGGAGACAGGCCTCCACAAATTCACGCCAAAAATGGTGTGAACTTACGCGTGTTGCCCATATTCAGCACGCTGGGCTGGCTGGTTTTTGACCGCAGCCTACATTTAATCTTATATGGCGAACTTTTGGAGGCCTGTGCTATTATTTATTATTTATTTATTTATATATTTATATATTTATAAATGATCACAAAAACAAAAAAAAATACGTCATTTGTTTACATTTGTATCGTATTTAGTATTATTGTATTTCTCAACGCGCTAGGAAACCTTAATCGGAACTTGACCGGAATCTTCTTGACATTAAGAAAGGCGTGGGTCGCATCTTCAAGATACATTTAACGATATTCATTTTACAAAATAAATCAACAAAAAAAGTGGACCAGTGAGTTAATATTACGTTATTTCGCGGACAAGAAATAAAATTCTTAAAGATTAATATTTCAATGGCGTATACATTGTGCCTGAGGGTACGTACGTCGGGGCGTTTAAATAAGCTGTGTAAATAAAATAACTTGAAGCAAAAGTAACTCATAATTGGCTTCGAGTTATTTTCTCGTTTTATATATTCAGAATAATTTATTATTTTATTATATTAAGACAAATTGATAGATATAATATAAATTACAATGATTAGTAAAATGCCACACAAACTTATTCGAATTTACCGGTCATCGGTCATTAAATTTAAGTGGGTAGTTGTGAGTAATAATTGACTGTTACGTCAACACACTGTAGTTCTAAGAAGGCCGGTAGATGTAGTTTATAAATTTTTTGTATAATTTGGTTTAAAATGTTTAAAAAATGAGAACAAAGAGGTTTAAACGTGTATGTTTAACACGTTAGAACCTCTTGTCCTATTTTCGAAATTGTCAGATTTGACTTTATACTCACAAATAAATATCTTGTCAGCGCGATTCATAGCGCCCTACCTACGCCATACTCAGCCTACGTTGTATTACTTGTCGATGTAATTAAAGTCGGGTTTTTTTCGTTTGCGAGCAAACACAATTATTGAACTGAGCTTTAACATGCTTAAATCTTTTTAAATTAATGCCTTCTGTAAATAGTGTATATATTGTAAATAATGGATACTATTTTTTTTTATACAATGATAGGCTTGCGTTTGACCACTATTTCACCTGATGATAAGTGAAAATGCGGTCTTAGATGGAACACGCTTAGCTAGAAGTAGCCTATTCACCCGCGACTTAAAGATCCCCAGGTTATAATTTTCTGGAAACACAGACGCTGGTAGAGAGTTCCATTATTTGGCCGTACGGATCAAGAATGTACTAGCGAATCGCTTAGTGCGTATAAGGGGAATGTCAACCATATAAGGGTGGCGTAACGCAAAGCGTCTGGTTGTATGATGATGGAAGGGGGAGGGGGAATCAGGTTATGGAGTTCCTGCGCACACTCTCAAAAGTGTATCCGATAAAATAAAAAGCCGCTAAGTAAACAGCCGCTAAATTTAAAACACTACGTTTGCAGTTCTGTTGCCCAAAATTTTCATAGGAATGTCAGTAATAAATCTCCACTGTCCACTCATTTCACAGAGCTGTGTTTTGAAGAGTAATGGGACATTTAGAGACTACATATAGTTGAAATAGCTATAACGATAAACACTGATCATTAACTTTGTACGCCATTTCATTGTGTTATTTAATTATTAATCTTCTCACAGCGATCCCGCATTGGTAACCGTCTGTAAGCGTCGTCTGTGACGACGTTGAATATTTGTATTAAAATTTATAATTTAAATATATCTGAAAATTGGGTGATAGTCCTAACACTTGGTGTGTAACGAACTCCACGCAATTTTCAATTTTCGAAGTGATCGTAACCAACTTTACATATAAAAATAAAAATCTCGTCACCGCGATTCACAATAAACAACCAACGATGAGTGCCATCTAGTAACAAGTAGAAACATACCAGTACATCCAATATTGACTGTGCTTGATCTGCGTAACTTTATTTAAGACAAAATTTTGTACTACAAGTTTTAATTTTTATAAAAGTATGTAATACTATCATATTCTAATACTATCATTTTTTTTATATATAACTAGGTCGACAAACAAGCGCACGGCTCACCTGACGGTAAGCGATTACTGTAGCTTATAGACGTTGCAGGCGACACAGAAGCATACAAACGCGTTGCCGGCTCTATTTCCAATACCCCCCAGGAGCTTTGGTCACCTTACTCATCGCCGGAACACAAATCTGCTTTAAAACAGTTTTATGTAGCTGTGATATTCTGTAAGGTCGGGGTACTTCCCCAGTCGGGCTCCTTCATATTTTAAGCGGGAAATTTCCTGCTGTGCCTGACCTCAGTTAATCAAATTAGTAATCGCGGTGACAAGGTTTTTACTGTTGTGTGTATCGTAGATTACTTTTACTAGTTTACATAAGTTTGAATTTCAAAAAGGTATAACTGATACATCAGTATTCACGAAAATGAACTGAAAAGAATGTGTAAATAAATAATTATAATCGTATTTAAATCATAAAGCACGAAAAATAGTGTAGAATACATGGAGTGATTGATTACTGAGAAAAGGGTACAAATTGATAAATATTATTGATACTTATATTTTTTTATTTATTTTTATATAATTTATCACAGGAGGCACAGATAACATTGTTGTTGATAGATAGCATTAGTGATTAAATACAAATTTTAAATAGCGGTGGCAAGATTTTTGTTACAGTATACAAAGGTTATTACAAAGTCAATGTTTTATCTTCTTGACACTAAGGAAGGCGTGGGCAGCACTTCCGTAGTTGTCAAAGTAAATATATTTTAACAACATTCATGTAAGAAAACCGCGATTATTTAACTTTATTACATTATTTATTTATAAGCAATATGTAATTAATTTCAACTTTTGCGGGAAATCATCAAAAATGAGAGATCGAAATCGTCTGGTAAGCGGTACACGAACGACACCGTTCTCTTCTGTCAAAAGTAACGTAACTGACTTCACATAAAGGAATAAAATCTTAACTATTGTTAAATTATTGTTATTAATCGATTAATTCTTCGTAATAGACCAATGAACGACTTAACATTCCTAGACATGTTCGCTGTATGTTGCAACTTGTTTATAGATGGCGCTCATGGTTCGAGCGAAACTACGCCGATCAAACAAAGCGAATGTATCGTGTATGTTTCTACTTGGCAACAGATGGCACTCATCAAATTACAAATCGCGGTGGCAAGGTTTTTATTATTGTGTTTATTGTCGATTATGAGAATGTCTTGCTTTGCTAGCGTTGGCTTTAGTAGCTAGCGCTAATAGTTCGTAAGGAACACTCACCTGAATTTTTTCTAGTTCCGTCCCCTATCACCATGTAGGTGGAACGGAACCCTAATACATTAACTTATACTAAAATGAGATTAATACATAAAAATTAAAATGAATCGCTTATCGTTACGACTCGCCTATACACATAAGTCACCGTATTTGCCGGTATATAAGAGTTTTAGGTTCAAAGGGATATAACTTTAGATACACCAGTATTCATGAAAATATACTGAAAAATAAATTTGAAATTAAATACGAGATCGTATTTAAATAATAAAGAAGAAAAAATATTGTTGAATACTTGGAGTGATTGATTACTAAGAAAAGGGTCCGAATTGATCAATATAGATGTTTACAAATTTTTGACAGAGTTATATTATTTTGTATTAAAATGATTTCCGTAACTATAGCAGATAGAATAACGTAAGTAGACCAAACATCATACTTTTTTTTTAATAATCATAAAAAAGTTTAACTTGACTTATATAATTTATCACATTGGACACTGACAATATTCGTTGTGTTTTGACTCATTGATAGATAGGACTCATGATTAAATACAAAATTCTAAGTCGCGGTGGCAAGGTTTAAATATACAAAGGTAATTACGAAGTCGGTGTTTTATCTTCTTGACACTAAGGAAGGCGTGGGTTGCACTTACCTAGCTGTCAAAGTAGATATATTTTAATAATATTCATTTAACAAAATAATATAATCAAGAAAACCATTGAACTGCTGAACCATTTCTCGTTCTAAATTAAACTTCTTAAAGATTAACATATCAATGACGTATGCACCTGGCGGTACGTACGTCAGTGTGAATAATAGTAGATTAGTAGCCAAGGGATGTAAGGCATCAATTGCAGCCCGAGATATTTAGGCGCACGAGCGCAGCGAGGGCGCCTATAGTTCGAGGGTGCAATTGATGCTTACACCCGAGCTAATTGTTCTGCTTTACATCTCGATTGTGAGGTAAGTAGAAAAAAACCGGCATTACAAGAAACAATATTTAAAGTAAAAGTTTTCTATTCCCGCCTTTTTTCATTAAAAAGAATCAAGTGCTTCGCCGTTCGATATTTAAAATTGATGACTATTATACTCACACCAGGACAAGGCTGAATAGCAAAGCGACCTCTTTGGTCATTGGGATGAATGCATGATGTCTATTGCCAGTATGATGGTTAGATGCACGTGAACTTTTTGAAAGAAAGAAGTGTTTTTTTTTTTTTAATTATTGACCGCCCTTGGGCTTTTCTAGCTACATTATTACCCTAGAGCGCTAATTAGTCACCCACAAGCCTCATTTGGAGGTAATAAGAACCTACTTAGCGGCGTGTTATTCAATTATTAATCTTCTCACAGCGATCCAGTATTGGTAACCGTCTGTAAGTGTAGTCTGTGACGACGTTGAGTATTTATTTTGAAATTTATAATTTAAATATTTGCGAAAATTTGGAATGCAGAATAACGAAGTGATCGTAATTAACTTTACATATAAAAATAAAAATCTCGCTACCGCGATTCACAATAAGCAACCAACGATGAGTGCCATCTAGTAACAAGTAGAAACATACCAGTACATCCGATATTGACTGTACTAGATCTGCGTAACTTTATTTAAGACAAAATTTTGTACTGCGGGTGTTAATTTTTGTAACAGTATCTAGTATTTTTTTTATTTTATATAATTTTTTTTTCAATTTATTGGCCAATACATATCAAATACATTATAATTTGCAATTTAAGTACCACGAAAACCTCGCGGGTTTATCTGGGTACAGAGAGTCACTCAGTTAATAAATAATCACAATTTTTGTAACAGAATCTAGTACCTATTTTATTTTATTTTATATAACTAGGTCGGTAAACCCCCATAACTATGTCTTCGCATTCCTGTGTCAGAGACCTGGAAACACACTTAGTGAATACAAAAAATCATTCAAACCACGATAATCGCCTGTATGGCACATACAGACATTTGTCACGAGTGAAAGAAGGAGCGGGAAGACTGGCGACTACAAACTGCGCCCACGGGGTTGTCTTTGAGATATAACCACAAATAAAAGCAAAACGAAGTCAATGTTAATAGTTTGTAACTTCAAGACATTTTTTTAACCGACTTAAAAAAGGCGAGGTTATCAATTCCACTGTATTTTATGTGTGTCACCCAAGTACTTTGTATTGGAGTGACCGATTTCGATGATTCTTGTTTTAATTGAAAGGTGGTGCTTATCATGTGTTACCGTTTAAATGAAATCTGACAAGAACATTTTGAATTATCTCTAACAATGCGTATTTACTTGACTGCGTCTACTTGCATTGTGTTATTTGTTCGATGTAATTGAAGTTGGTTTTTTCTTTTGGGAGCAAACACAATTACACAAATTGCTTTCGCTGTTTAAATTTTTCAATAAATAATAAGCGTTAAAATGTTATTATAATCATAGAAGTCAATTCTATGCATTTCTACTTTGATTTACAATTTTAATTAATCAATTTAATATTGTAACGATTCTAATACGTGTACCCTCCCACCAATAAGAACGCAGTATGACAATGTCTTCATGTAATGTATATTCGTAGGAAATCAAGTTGATGTAAGCGTGTTCCGGTCGGTAAAAAAATTAAATTCCTTGTGGTATTGGCTAGCGGACGATAGCCTTTGTCTCGTAGGGGAACTTCACTAAAAATTGTGCCGTACATTTTAAATTGGAATAATTTCTTAAGCTCTCAATAAAAGTTCTCAATAAAGCTCATTTCCATACTGTCTTATTTTGTCATTTTTATGTGACGGTAGTTTAAAATTAAATTACGAATCTACCGACACAATAATTATTTTTTGTAAACACGTCCATTAGGTCTTTATTTCATTTCATTTCGCTTTTGCCTTTAATTTCTCATCATGGCTTATAATAGAAGAACCGAAGACTCGATAAGGTCAAAGTTTCTGCTTTTTTTAAAAATATGAACGTGACACCTTCTCTAATGTATACAACTTCTTTATGGTAAATGTTAAATTTTTAAGTAAAACTGTTAAGCGTCACTCGCAGGACCTTAAATCAATTTTTCGAAATTAATATACCTACTTAACGTTATATACAAGAACAAAACTCTTGCCAGCGCGATTCATTATTCGTAATCGAGAAAAACAAAAAGCAATTTGAACAGTTACAGATGGTCCACTTTGAGAAACTTATATTTTACACGATATCTCACTCCTTACTCTAAACAGTGGTATTACACGTTTATATTCAAACCTACAGCAAGTTTTAATTAAATATCAAAATTCATACTACAAGCCGCGATAAGAGCGCTCCCTCGCGGATGTAGCTCAAACCAATCGTCTTGATACTTTCAATTCTTATTACAGTAGGTATAATAACATTAAACATTATGTTATTAAATTATAAGGTATACCTACAATTATTTTGCTGTAAATATCGCACTAACCAGTAAAAACCAGATAACGGGATGTGAGTGAAGGTTATTCGTCACTGTGCTTAACAGTGATGAATAAGAATAAGATTAACACATACGTATCGTTTTTTTATATGAACATCCATTTTTTTTATTAATTAAAATTTGATTTCACAATAAATTGTATGATATATGTATGTATAGTCGTATACATGTGTACTACGCGTTCATAATATATAAATATCCTCTGTGAAATCAGTATTTTAATATCTTTTACGCAAATGCTAAAAACATTGAAGTAAAAATTTGATAATAAGTAAAATTATTGTGCTATAAATATTTCGCACTAACCAGTAAAAGCCAGGTGATTCAGTTACTCTTTTGATTAATTATTAGTTTCACAATCAATTTAATGATATATGTATGAATATACTCGTATATATTTAACAATTGTGTGCGTGCGTTACGTTTATAATATTATTATCTAAATATTCTCTATGAGATCAATGTCTTTACCTCTTTTATGCAAATGTCTAAAAGTTGCAGTAAAAATTAAATATCAAGTGAAATATTTATACATTCAATTTTTAAAGTATCAAAATCGCTGACACGCCGGACTCTTATTCTGTTTTAAGATCAAATTGCGCTTTGAACCCTCGTTCTCACAAAAGTCTGCGCAGAATGACGACGACTTTAACTAGAATAATCCGTAAACAAAGCAGGTTTATTGAAATTCAGAACGTAAATATGTAGTAAGAAATTTGATCTAAATATCGCGGTTACAAACTATTATTATTCTTTGTATTGTATTTTTATGCAACTAGATCATCAAGCAAGGCTACGACTCACTGATTAGTACCGTAGCTTATAAACGTCTGCAACACCAGAAGCATCAGTAACGCGTTGCCGATCATATCCCCAATCCCCCCAGGATCCCTCGTCACCTTACCAAAGGAACGCAACACTGCTTGACAGGAGTACTATTTAGCTGTGATCTTTTGTATAAAATCGAGGTATAGTCAGGCTACTCCAGATTTTGGCCAAGATATTTCCTGCTGTGCAACTACTGCAGTTGAAATATGTTTATTTCGTAATTCCATCACATATCAATTTATTTTAAGTTGAAACTTCTTTGGAATCGTTGTGATTTGAGACTCGATACAACGATAATGTGTCACGATAAAGAAACAAACACACAAATGTGTGACAGAGTATGAGAATGAGATAGAACACATTACACAGTATTTTATATTCTCGGCGAATAAGATCTCTCGTCTGCTATGTGGTAATTCAAAACTCACGCTGTAGTACAATAATACCATGCACGTATAACGTATGGTTTGAAATGTTAAAACGTCAACATAAATAAGTAATACAATTTATATTCGGTTTTGTGATCAAACTGAGCAGTAAATAGCCATATTTTCGTATTGCATGCTGTGAATGTTCAATGTTCGGCGCATGTTTCAATTTGTTGACAGATGGCGCTAACCACTAGTTACAATTTCTGAATCGCATTGGCAAGATTTTTGTCATGGTATTTATACTCGACTTAAATTATTTCTGATATTGATATAAAAATATATTATCACAGCGAGATTTGCTGTACGATATATTTTTATATCAATTTATTATACCAATATTAAAATTCCTATACCGACATATATAGGACTTGTAGGAATATTAAAAATAAGTATAATAATTTTTCTTTTAATCTCTTAAAATCTTTTTTTTTTCATATTTCGAAAATATAGTATTTCAAAAATATACAGTTAAAATTTGACAACGATATTTTTGGTATTTCAGGTTGTAAAACCTATTTCAAAGGTCAGCGCCAAAGCAGGTAGTCGAGCCGGTTGGCCTAGTCAGTAATTATATTGTTCGGCGGAGCGCATCTGCTTCGGTTTCATCACCTGAGTTGTAGTAAAGGGAAATATCTTAGTTTTCAGAGCTGAAAAAACTGAAGATATTGAAGAGTTTGAAAGGACTGAGGGTTTACTATATGGGGCTGGAATAGCTAGCTGATTACCGTCACTATAGTTACGATCTCTACTCTAATCTAATTTTCTTGAGAATTTCCCTGACTACAATTTTAAGTGCGTTTATCTCAAAACGACCTTTTTCTGCCTGGCGAACGGCAAAAAAAAAACTACTAAGTCGATTTGTTTCAAATTTCAATATGTTATTTAATATACTAACAGCTATCGTGAAAAATATTTTTTTTGCGTCGATTATTTTTATTTATTCACATGCAATAATATATGCAATAATAAATCGCTTACAATCCTTATACTTATTGATTTTAGTAATGCTTTCAATTCTATCGACTTCGATATCCTTCTTGGCGTACTAAAATCTATTAATACTTCTTTATCCGCGTTAGCCTGGTTTGAATCCTATCTTCGGAATCGTTCACAGCGTGTTCAAGTAAATACATCGTATTCCAACTGGTGTAACCTTACTGTGGGAGTTCCCCAAGGTGGCGTACTTTCCCCTCTTCTTTTTTCAGTTTTTATTGACTCGATCACTAAGGTCATATCTTCCAAATACCACTTATATGCTGACGATCTGCAAATTTATCGCCATTGTAAGTTACATGATGTCGCGTCTGCTATTATCTCCATCAATGATGATCTAAGGCGTATTACTGAATGGGCTGATAGTTTCGGTCTTACTGTTAACCCGGGAAAGACTAAAGCATTAATCGTAGGTAGTAAACGCATTCGCTCTCGACTTGATATAGCTGAACTACCCCCTATTACCATCAACGGCGTTCCTATTACTTTTTCCGACTCGGCTAAGAACTTAGGTGTTGTTTTTGACTCCAATCTTAACTGGAATGCTTATATCAATGAGATCAGTCGTAAGGTATACTTTTCGCTCCATTCTCTAAAAGCACTACAAAATTTTTTACCCTTCAAGACTAAAGTTTCTCTTGTGCAAACTCTCATACATCCGATCATTGATTACGCCGATGTCACTTGCTTAGATACCACCGAAGAATTGCTTAACAGACTTGAGCGACTACAAAATTTATGCTTGCGTTTCATTTTCGGCTTAAAAAAATATGATCATGTAAGTCACTTTCGTAAACAGCTTCAATGGCTACCTATCCACCATCGTAGAAATTTTAGAATACTTTGTTTCCTTTTTAAACGGTTTTATTTAGCTCACCCCGTTTGTTTTATTTATTTTTTATTATTTATTCTTGGGTCAAATTTAGTAATTCAAATTTCACCCTCTTTCTGTCAACCGATTAATCTGAAATTTTGTATACACTTTGGATTTTGGTGACAATACAATTATGTTTATTCATTATCATTATAAATTCAAGATGGCCGCCGCTACAAAATGGCGGATAATTTATGTTTTATTAATCCCATCAATATGGGTATCAAATGAAAGGACTCAACAAGCAGAATACAATATACTATAAAAAATTGAAATCCAAGATGGCGGCCGCTACAAAATGGCGGATAACGTAGGTTTTATCGATCCCATCAATATGGGTATCAAATGAAAGTGCTCAACCAGTATAATCAATGTACTATATAAAATTAAAATCCAAGATGGCGGCCTCTACAAAATGGCGGATAACTTAGGTTTTATCAATCCCATCAACATGGGTATCAAATGAAAGGTCTCAACAAGTAGAATACAATTTACTATGCAAAATTGAAATCTAAGCTGGCCGCCGCTACCAAATGTCTGATAACAATTTTTTATCAATCCCACCAATATGGGTATCAAATAAAAGGGCTTGACAAGAAGAATACAGTGCACTATACAACCTCAATATTTAAGATGAGCCTTGCAATAATGAAGCACTAAATGAATTAAACAGAATGCGAAATAAAAACTAAAAACTAGAAAATAAAAATAGGTAAAAAAACTTTTTAAGTTAAACGGTTTTATGTTAAACATACATTGCAATGTTTAAGATAAATGTACTAAAAACCAAAAAATAATAAAATAGATACAGTCGTGGGAATTATAAACATATGCATAGACTAGACTAAAATAAAACCGTGGGGCACGTCAATTGTCTACAAATTATCGACTTAATGTGCGATAGAAGAATCGTTTAATTCGTCGTTAAAATAGGCAGTTGGCCCGCAGACGGTGAGGAAATTACTTACTATTTTCTTGCTCATGGAAATTCCAATAGTTATACACTCCATGTAAATAAAAGAGATGTTTCAACTAGTTTATCGTTAGACATTCACACTGTAGTTTGTCTTTAATCGACAAAACATATGATAAAAGTACTACTCGCTCACCACTATGAAACCCTAAAACTCGCTTATAATCGAGCTTGCTAGCTTGTTTCCACATTCTAGCCCTACTTATCACACGTCCATCTTTGTCGGTTGAACAACTGCCTAATTATAGTGTAACATTACAAAACAAACATTTTAATCAACGATTGTAGACAATTGACGTGCCCCACGGTTTTATTTTAGTCTAGTCTATGCATATGTTTATAATTCCCACGACTGTATCTATTTTATTATTTTTTGGTTTTTAGTACATTTATCTTAAACATTGCAATGTATGTTTAACATAAAACCGTTTAACTTAAAAAGTTTTTTTACCTATTTTTTTAAGACTCTTTTTAATCCTCGTTCTCCTTCGTATCTACGGGACCGCTTTTCTTTCTCTCACGACGATGATTCTCAGTGCAGATCACTTAAACGTTCTCTTCTTCAGATGCCCACCCACCGTACCGATTTTTATTCTTACTCCTTTACTGTACATTCCGTTAGACTTTGGAATTCCCTACCATATGAAATTCGCGATTGCAAAACACTATCGCTATTTAAGAAAAGAGTTAGAAAATTCTACCTTAATCAATCCTAGTCTAAAATCAATTTAATTAAGTGTCCTTATGCGTATTGGAATTTATTATCGTATGTATTATATTATGTATCGTATATGTGTATGCGTGTATGTATAAGTATCGTATTATTTGTATCTACGTGTGTATAAATTATTATGTATTTATTTATATATTGTATAATTATGTATTTATATTATATTTTTATTATGTATATGTTTAGATTGTACACGCTAATTTTGCGACTGTTTTATAAGTTTCCTGTAGCAGGACTACTGGAAGAGATTCCATCATGGGATAAGTAGTGCCTTTGTACCAGCATTGTTTATAAGAGCTATTTCCTTTTGCTTTCCTAGTGTACATAAATTGTTAAATAAATAAATAAATAAATGCAAAAAATGATTTAAAAAAAAAATCGAAATTTTCGGCCTACAAATTTCAACAACGCGCCATTTCATAAAAAAAACACACTTTTTTTTCATTTTACTTCCTGATAGGTTTATTTTTAATGATTAAAAATCCGTTTTGATTTTTTTTTCAGACCCACAGAAGAGCTAAATCATCGCGCGCCGCTCAGGTTCTTTTTTTAATGAGACTAACTTCAGTGCCATCTTTAAAATCATTAAATTATTTTTTCTTTGTAACTAAATAGTCCTTTAAAAGTTTCAAAGTTTTAGTGGTTATATAGATTAAAAAAAAAACTTGTAAAAACTTATGTAATTCTGACCTTCTAGTCCACCGGGTCACCTTAATAGCTATATGTCAAATAAAGTTTGTGAGAGTCACTAATCCCATGACTCAAAATTACTTAGCTATACTTACAGTTATTATAGTTTGACAACTTAGTTATTAAGGTTAATTAAAAACTCAACTATTTACAAAAATACATACTTAGCTATAGTTTCATTACCTTAAGAAGTTAGTCATTTAGGTTAAATAACAAAGGTTTATTATTTTTTGCTTTTCAGTTTTTTCGGCGGTAAAATTTTTTGTTAAAAAGTTTTTATTTCATATTTTTTGTGGCTGTAATCCAAAAATTACTACATGCTTAATTTTTCATTACATTTAAAATATCTACCTACCTTACTTGAGGTATTAACTTTCATATAATACTTCTTTAAACATTATATAATATAAATACTTATAAAAACAGGCTTTATATAACCAACATAGGTAGGCCTACAAAAAATACTTCTCGAATGAGAAAAAGATATTTAGAAGAATCTAATAACGAGAAAAAAGGTTGGAGGCAAAAAAAAAGAATTATCAAAATCGGACTACTCTGTAAAAAGTTATGCGTGGTCATACATAAAAGAATAGAAGCGAACCGCTTCCGTTTTTTTCTTCGGTTAAAAAACTTACCAAATACAACTACTACTCTCTCAACAATACTCTTTGTTATAAGAAACTAAATATTGCATAACCACAACATTGCATAGCAACTATTGTAACTCGGCCGTCATTATTATAACTTATGGTTTGCAAAGTCCCAAACAGACAATACACAGACAATTATTACAAGTCGAATAAGTTTTAATTTCAAAAAGATATAACTTTGGCCCAACTGAACGCCATTAAACCAATCAATCAATCAAAAATTATTTCCGTAACTACAGCAGATAGAATAACGTAAGTACACTAAACAAAATCCTTTTTAAAGCAAAAAAGCAAACTAATTAACCATTTAAGATCATAATGTTATAACACTAACAGTAAATGTACGGCACTGTGTGTGTGATACACGACGATGTTCTAGTGACAATGTTTGTTACAACTACGAGTGCACGGTGATATAAAATTGTTGGAACTTTTTTAAAATTTTTCAAAATAGAGTAAAAGTTCCGTCGAGACGTTTACAGCGTCACTCGTAGGAACTTTAACTCTATTTTCCGAAATTATTATAATTAACTTTATATACAAGAATAAAAATCTTGCCACCGCGATTCATTATTTGTAATTATTGATGAACGCCATCTATCAACAAGTAGAAACACACACCGAACATTCACTGTACTATTACAACTTATCCGTGACGGGTTTTCAATTGAAACTCGCATTTCCAAAACATTTAGCCTAAATCTCACAGAACACTATTACTCCTACCGGAGCTAAATCTAGTCTATCGCAGTACATTACAACTGATAAGTGTTGACGTTATTTAAGTAAAGAAGTTATATTTGACATACAAGTCATGCCTCGCAGTTCTGCTTGCCTTGAAATATATTAGTATATAATTAACGTTTTGTAATGCATATATTATATTTAATATTTAAGTACGTACGTATATTGCTGATGTTTTTTATTTATTCTTAACATACGAAACTGAACAGAAGCAACAACTGTTCTTAATAAACAAAATGTCAATTTGAAAGTAAATCGAAAATACTTTTTCATCTTGTAATAATTCTATGTCTTGTAACAACCGACTGCTCTTAGATTTCAAATGTATGTTAATCTCGTAATATCCTGAAAGTCGTCGTTTTCTTCGCGGGCCCCATAACAAGATAACAGCCCTTACAGAACCATGAATATTTATTACAATTAATAATTAATTTCGGTTCGTATTCTTTTACAAAGACGGGAAAAGTTTTTTTTAATTAATAATAATAAGATATTGTTGTATCATCTGTTAAGTTTGAGACGGAACAGGAGACGGCTGTCGTGAACTTTAAGATATAAGATGAAAATTAAAAATTTTAAATTAATCTTTTTTAATTATTTATGTGTTTATTTTTGTATTGCAGACCTAAAAATTGTTAGTTAGTAAATTTTTGATGCAGGATATGTACGGGTCACTAAGTGAGATACAGCAATACAAATATATCACTATTGGTAAAATACATTTATTTAATACTATGTATTAATAACAATATTATATATAGTAAGAAATAATTATGTATGTAAATGCGTTACTAACAGTTTAAGGTATAATATAACATCAACTGTCACTACTGAACACAACACTTGAGGGTTTTCAATTTCATTCATTCATTCATTAATTCATTTCATTGGAACCGGGTTTTAGTTTCTGTGTTTACAAATGTCGGTGACGTGACGTCACGTGTGTCATCCACTCGACCATCTGTCTTGAATGTGTTCGCTTTAGTTTCTTACCTACTTGTTGTTCTTTTGAATTCAAACCTACCTGTAAAAAACAGATCTAATGTCAATAGAAGTTGTAATACATAAATGAAAATGATTAGAAGTTTGTACAAAATATTACAATGATTTTAATATTTTTAGTTAACATATACTTTTTTACTCAATTTTTGATATGATATTCAAAAATGTTTAACATATACTTATTATAAAATAAAATAAAAATGTAATATGGCCAATTCTATTAGTAAACATTGAAAAAAATACGAAAACTGAACATTCTGTAAACCTCAAAATACGTTACGTACATACTAGATTCACCCCCACCCTCTAACAAAGGAACCGCCGGCCTCACCAACCCCTTTGTCACCCGAATTAATATTTAAATAAGATATAAGGGATGCTACGAGTCAGTTCATCGATAACTGGGATTATACTGGGACTTGGGATAATGTTCATTAAATTATATTAAACTCGTTTTTCCTTCGTATTCTACTTCTACGGTCATTCCTCTTGTACAATATAATTAGTATAACTGTAAGTCGAGAAAGTTCTATTTCTAACCTGTGAAGTAAATTTAATATTTAAGACTGTATTAGTGAATGTTTTGTAATACAACCAGCTGTACGCGTGACTCCATTCACATTGTCATCCATTTCATCGATCCTATAAGCTAAACTATGTATGCCAGCTTCGTCAGTTCATCTTAAGAGCATGGATGTATAAAAAAATTACCAAACAAATGCAAAAAATCTTTTTTTATAGACATCATCTCATCTATCTCTAGCTATCTATAAACCAGCAGATGGTTGTAGATCTGAAAAATGTATGGGTTATTTTTTTCCTCTTTTACCGTAACTAAAAGATAGACAATAATAAGAAAATAAATTAATTTTCATGTCGATAAACTGTACGGTAGACATCACTATATCGCCGCGGGCGACGACGCGTTCCAATTAGCTAAAGCAAACACAGCGCGATATAATATTTTAATTTCTATTGCTCTTGCGGTCTACCTTGATGAGATGTGCGGTGTTATGTGATTGATTTCACAAGAGGATTACTGTCATTTAAACACTACTACGAAATCCGATATATTTTGTTATATGAGATACTTTGGACACTAAATCCTTATAACAATATCTGCCAATTTAAAAACTATATTCTAATCGGTCAAGTCATTCAAAAGGAGTATTTATACATGCTAGTGTAGTAAGTGTCGTGTTAATATAAACCCTTTATTTAAAACCTTCAAACTTTCAAACAGACGCTTTTTCTCCTTTCCTCATAAAAGGCCACCCCGAGGGACGTTACGTTTGACTTTCATTTCAAACTCATTTATTATTTACTAGCCTTCGACTTGTTGAATACTTCTCGATATCTAACCGACTGTGAGCGGAAAAGGGGTTGCTATGTAATTCAGATCACGACGGAACAGTTCACTGCACAATTAAATATTGAAATGAGATTAATAATAATGTTATGGTTTAAAAATCGTGAAAATAAGGAGCACACGGATCGATGACAGAGGTTTATTTATTTAAGCTTGTTAAATAAACCCTCTCTGATATTAGCACACGGACAAACATACTTATCAGCTACATAACAATATTAGAGACAGGTATGTGTAGCAACTGACCTGTCTGTGTAAAAATAAAGATATCATCAGACGGGCATTAATTGAAAGATCGGAGGGTTGAGATAAAAAACACATGAATCATTTGGTCAGCGGGTTCTGTCCGCTCCACCGTCCACTCGGCAATTTTTTATCGATAATGATTGGTATATCAATATGGGTGGGTTATATTTTTATTTACTTATTAAAGTTTACACATTAGCTTTTTTTTTACAAAAATGTTAGTTTAAATCGTAGTAACTATTGTAATTTCCTATGGATGTGACAATCTCAAAATTAAAATATTGTATTATAACTTTTTCAGTCGCAACCGACAGTCAGAACGTAAGCAAGTAATGAGTATTGTACATAATATTTAATATCTGGTTCCAAATGTTACCTAAACTTTATACGTGTTCCGCCTTCCTACACACGTAGGTATTCTACATGCATATATCCTGTGACATATTTCACATCGCTTTATTAACCCTTCAACGCAATTAAACAGTAAAAATCTGTAGCACGGGGGCCGAAATGACATAAATTGTTCTCGAGAGAAAGGGTTAAAGTATAACGCACCTTAAGACATGAAGTTAGATTTGCAAACCGTTATTACATTCCTGATCTCATAACAGAGACGGTCGTTTGTACCCGCTATCAAATAAATAGCACTGGACCCGAGCCTACTTCAAATTAGGTTTAAACTCAATTAGCTGGTAGTAATTACAGGAGTACGCAATCTTAGGATTAAAGGGTGACGATGTTACTGGAATACGATGTTTGGGTACAAAAGTTCCATTGTAATGAGGGTGATGGTTTTAGACCTAGGACATTGTACGAGTGTGTATAAGCCTATTTAAGAATTATACACAAAGCTACCCCAACTGCCGCGGAAGGGTTATGATTTTCGCGCGTATCTCGTAAGTGGACCTGTGAGTTAATATTACGATGAACCCTTTTTCACACAAAAAGCCGACGTTAAGTGCATGTTCCTACTTGTCGCTAGACAGTACTCATCGTTGGTTAAAGAAACTAAATGGCGTGTGACAAGATTTATATTGTTTTTTTTTTTAGTCAATGTACCTATGTTTAATATTTTTAATCTGTAACGTTTTAATAATAATAATAATAATAATAATAATAAAGACGTTTATTCACCAAGCATAAAAAAAAACAAAAGATTTCTTAGTCTAATTTACAGATATTTTATAAAAAATGCTGGTGAAAAGGTCGTAGACTCAGCTTATTGCTGCTTTTCAGTCCGCACCTTTACAAATGCTGCCAGCACAGGACGTTAGTTTTACATTTAAAAACTAGATATATTAACAAAAAAAGTAATGAAAATAGTATTTAATAAAATAAAAAAATAAAAAACCAGGATTAATAAATGAAGTACATTGCCGAAGGTACAAGTAGGTAAAATGGCGAGCCACGTGAGACATACTATATGCTTATAATAAAGTCATTGTTACTACAAATCCAGCTCAGTGAGCGTTTCGTATCAACTGTCTGATGAAATGCTATAGTCGCCTATATCAATGTATTGATAGCTTCACTTTTTGCCAATTTGATTCTGACTTTTGCTACTCAAGGAGCCATCTCTTGGTAAGGTCACGAAATTTCGAGCGAGTTGTTGAGTTTTATAAATCAAATCTGTATGCTATGTACGATGTTGCACAAAACTTCGAAGGACTACCGTATTGATATTTCAAGTGTACAGTGTGTACATAATATTTGATATTGTTTAGATATATTTCGCTGGCTTTAATTATCGAATTTTTATCAGTTGATTTTCTATTAGTTGTTCTTCACGCAGGCGTGTTTTTTGTTTTCTTCTAATCTTTATTTTATTAAATGTATACCTTCTGTATATAGTGTATGTATTTTAAATAATAGATACTAAGTAAACAGCCGCTAAATTTCAAAACACTATTTTTGCAGTTTCGTTCAAAGGAACGACACTAATAAAACTCCGCTGTCTGTTCGTCACACAGAGCTGTGTATAGAAGAGTAGCGGGACATTCAGAGAAATTACTATAACGATAAACACTGAACATGTATTTACTTATTTGTAGACAATTTCAGTGTGTAATTGTTAGTGTAATTCCATTATCCCACCAAAAACATTTTCATGTAAAATGTTGCCAAGACGAGATCATATGGCTCGCACTGTCAAAAAGTTATCAGATCTCACGTAGAACCAAGCTTCTAACTCTACACGCCCTAACTCTACAAGCCCTAATTTCACAAACTCTACACCTTAGTCAAAATATGTGGCTTGGCCGTTTCGTTACTACCGGCCGATGTTGTAGATTACAACTGCTGGTGAGGTGGACTACTGCTGCTGGCAATTCTGCCCCCTGCCTCTTCATTTTGGCCCCGTCGCGGGACAGCATGGATGGTAAGTTGGTAACGGCCAAGCCACATATTTTGACTAAGGTTTAGAGTTTGTGAAATTAGGGCTTGTAGAGTTAGGGCGTGTAGAGTTAGAAGCTTGGTTCTACGTGAGATCTGATAACTTTTTGACAGTGCGAGCCATATGATCTCGTCTTGGCAACATTTTACATGAAAATGTTTTTGGTGGGATTTCACTTCTTTTTGTAAGTTGCTTATGACAATATTATAGCTGCATTTTACCTCCGACACATTTTATACCATAAATATCATCCAATCTTCACAATATTCGGTTTAAGCACGCTGTTTTTGATTTTATGTTGAACTGATATGCAAACGGTGACCTCCGCCAAAACTTAAATACCAAAATTACAAAATGTAAATTTTCGACATAAACTAATAACCGATTTTTATTTTTTATGTATTTTATTATTATTATTGATAACAAGGAGTCCCTATGTCAATTTTCAGACCTCTAGCATCAAAATTTGTGGAAGTCTCATACAAACTTCCACCCCCTAGTTTAAGGGGTTGGGGGGTAAAAGTTCCAAGTTTTAGAATTTTTTTGTTGTTTGTGTATTAATACTAGCTAACGCACCAAATTTCAGCTTTCTGGGACTTCAGGAAGTACTCTATGAATTTTGATGATCATCAGTGAGTGACGAAATCGGGGTTTTTTAGGTATCAATAAAATCTAAAGTATAAGAGCTATGCAATTGAAACTTTATATGTTTAATAAGTCCGCTATTCACATCATATCCCCAGAATTTTGTTTATCTGGTATAATCCAAACCCAAGTTATGAGGGTTCAAAAAAACGACGAAGCGCTTCGAGAAAAGATAGGTAGTGCTTTTCGTATTTTTTTTTTTTTTTCGCTCGTCTTGGCGGGGGCACTACCGTGCCCCCAGATTAATCTTTTCACAGCGATCCAGTATTGATAACCGTCTGTAAGTGTCGTCTGTGACGACGTTGAATATTTGTTTTGAAATTTATATGATTTAAATATGTATGAAAATTAGGCGGAGTTCATAACGCTGCGTTATGAACTCCGCGAAATTTTCAATTTTTGAAGTGATCGTAAGCAACTTTATATATAAAAACAAAAATCTCGTTACCGCGATTCAAAATAAGCAACCAACGATGAGCGCCATCTAGTAACAAGTAGAACATTCAAGTACATCTAATATTAACTGTGCTTGACATTTTGATTACATTTAATATGGTTTTTACCTACGAAATTGCCGTATCGTCGTACTGGCTATTTCAAAACTAAAAAAAAAAATCGCTAAAAACTCGAATCGACTCAAATTATTTTTATTTTATAAATATAGAATTCTTTTTTAATTATTAATTTTAATTATTATTAAGAGACGTTATAAAATATACAGCAATCTATTTACTGGAATTTAAGCTTTATATTTGAAATTACATCACTTCATGTAACGAAGTAATTACGGTATGTGACAGAATTATTTATTTATTTATTTTATATTTGGGAAACAAACAGACATACATAAAAAAAATATTAACACAAATTAATTTTACAAAATCCAGCGAAGTTTCCACCAACTATTATTATTTCATAAAAGCACTCCATAGTAATGATAAGCTATAATTAATTAATCAACATCAAAACTTAAAAGAACAAACCACAAATCATCAATATAAAATTCATTCCACATTAAGTTGTTTTAATGAAATTCGATAACTGCTTCTTATATTCAGCTCAAGATAAATGAAATAAATCAAAATTCTCAAAATGCTCATTGTATTCACGACAAGCTCTGATCAAAAACGAATTAGAGTTATAGGATGTACGACAAGATGGAGTATGAAAACACCTCGGATGACGTGAACCAGACTGTGGACAGTTCAAAAGTAGATTGCTAAGTAAAAAAAAAAAGAGTCTATGTATATTATTATTAGCAACTTTAAATAAAAAATATTTGGTCTCGAACAGACTCGATGGCTTGTTTGGTGACTTGTGGTTTACGTTTAACATATACCTATATATGTACACGTGTATTCACTCGATGTCGATCAGAAGCGACCTCTCCACTACTCCCTGTAACTCGTCGCGTACACTCACAACAGAACACGTCGTCCGCGAGCTGACACGGCACAGACGTCGCTAATTGACTGTTCGCAGACCCCCCGTCATTATTCGCTCGTTAGGTTCCAGATGGACTTAAAAAAGCAATTTTTATTATAAGGGAAGGATTTTTATCAAAGAGGCGATATAATACTAAATGATATATAATTTTATATGTACAGAGTGGTTATGAGGAGAATAAGGTGTTACTGTGAACTGCGGTTTCACATGCATTATAGTAAAATCTCAAGAGCATGTGCAAAATATAAATGCCTATAAAACAACTCACTGATGAAACTAAAATCACAGTGACAGTACAATACCCAAACATCTAAGTACAACTACACCATGCGAATCTAGTTCCAAATAAAAACACAGAACCGAAAAGAAACGACTCGCTGTGACCGATCTAATCAATTAGAAACGTAACAAGTGATCCGAGTGAAGAGACGCAATGTTTCCTCAAACAAAGACGATATTTTGTTTAAAGCACTAATTTATATCGAACACGGCGCGTCTGTCTCCACTCGAAGCGTTCTTTTATCGAGATTATTGGAACGAAGTTCCTTACGGCAGGCATGACATTTGACTTGGCGACCGAACCGAAAAAAATTTGGTACTAAAACCGTAAGAAAAATATATAACGGAAGTGACGTAATATCAGTCACACGACTGTATAATATGACGTTTGTTAAACTAAAATATTACTAGTAAACTTTTTTTCAAATTATTTATGTAATTTTATACTGTCGACAAAAATAAATAAAAACACATGTTTTTTTATTTCACATAATAGTTTGAATTATTATTATTATTATTTTTTTTGATTTATTTTATTTTACGCTATTTGTTATTTTCTTACGCCTTGACGCCGCGTTGGCGCAACGGTTACAGCCATGGATTGTACCTGTTCCGTCGGCGGTTGCGGGTTCGATCCCCACACATGACAAACATTTGTATTAGCCATACAGGTGTTTGCAGTGGTCTGGGTGTTTGTGCAGTCCTTGTGGGTCTCCCCACCGTGCCTCGGAAAGCACGTTGAGCCGTCGGTCCCGGTTGTTATCATGTACACCTGATAGCGATCGTTACTCATAGTAGGGAATATATCCGCCAACCCGCATTGGAGCAGCGTGGTGGATTAAGCTCTGATCCTTCTCCTACATGGGGAAAGAGGCCTATGCCCTACAGTGGGATATTACAGGCTGAAGCGTTATTTTCTAAAATACTAAATTTCCTAAATACTTTTATGTACTTAATTAAAAACCAATCAACAAAATAAAAAAAATCAAGAACTAGAAAAAATTATATAAAATTCAACAGTTTTTTTTTTCAAATTGTGTTGCTTCTATACTTTCCGAAAGAACTTCGTTCCTACCTGGTGTCTCATGACACCACATAATTTAATAAAACAAATAAGCAAACAGATGTCTTGTATCGGACATTACATTTATTACTTTATTTATTAATTAGTAATTTATAATTAATTTCAACTTATGTGGGAAATCATCAAAAATGAGAGAACGGTATCATCGTGCAAGCGGTACACGAACGAGACCGTCCTCCCGCCTTTAAAAGTATAATAACTGACTTTATATAGAAGGAATAAAATGTTAACACCACGATTTATTACCCGTTTCAGACCAATCAACCACTGAACATTCCTAGACATGTTTGCTGTATGTTGCAACTTGTTGATAGATAGCGCTCATGGTTCGAGCAAAACTACGCCGATCAAATAAAGCGAATGTACCGTGTACGTTTCAACTTGGTAACAGATGGCACTCGTCAAGTTACAAATCGCGGTGGCAAGGTTTTTATTATTGTGTTTATAGTCGATTATGAGAATGTCTTACTTTGCTAGCGTTAGCACAGTTAACGTTTTAGTTAGCTTTGTAGCTAGCGCTAATAGCTTAGAAGACGCAAAATGACACAATTTTTCTAATTCCGTCCCCTATCACCATGTAGGAGAAACGGAACCCTAATACATTAACTTATATTCTATAATTAATACATAAAAATTAAAATGGTTAGTGACCACGTGGCTGGCTTTGTCGCACCGTAAACGCTGCTACCGGTCTTTGGACTGTGTATTTGAAAGCCGGTAGGTGAATGGTTATCCCGCCATCGGTCGGCTTTTTAAGTCTCAAGGTGAAAGTGGAACTGTGTTATCCCTTATTCGCCTCTAACGACAACCACGGGAAGAGTGGAGGGGGTGGCTTTATTCTTTAATGCCATAGCCACACAGTTAAATATTTCAGGGTTCTAAATAGCTTTTTTTTATTGACATAAATTATCAACGACATAATTTTTAGTAACTTTTAATTAAATAGTCATTCCACAAACCGCGACAAGACCGTTCCTCGCAGATGTAGCTATGATGTAGAATAGATTATGACTTTATAATGCAGAATTATAATCACATACATACTCACATGCATACATATAGTAGATATCTAGATTCTACGCAAATGTAGAA